>NC_080571.1:152118276-152354995 GCF_030247185.1 Malaya genurostris
CTACTGGTGCGGGGTCGTTTGTTGTTGTCTTCAAATATTGACTCGAAGTGGTTGGTTAAATCCAGTTGTAAATTATCAAGGCGTTCGAAAAAAGTAGTACCGTTATTTACGGAGCGTTCCAATCTATCTCGAAATTGGTTGTTACAGCAAACCTTGGCACAGGGCTGGGTATACATACGGCAGAAAGTTTGCATTGAATCAGTCAAGGCACCAACCAGTTTTAATGTAGAAGTAGTGCGTTGGAGAATCAAGCTCATCGTATCAGTGGATGATGCGTTTTTATTTGCAGACCCACGGCATTTAGGGCAAAACCAACACACTCCAGGACAGTCCCGAATGGTTTTAGAAAGAGTGCTGTTCACATTTGCGCATTTAATATGATAACTACCGGAGCAAGATTCGCAGGTTATCTTGCCAATTCTCGATCCAGATGAACCAAAACAAGGTTCAGCATTGCATTTACTTCTCGTCATGTTCATAGAATGATTTTGACAGGAACGTGAGTGCGAGAGCGACGTGAGTGCTAATGGCTTGATAAACGTAGCACAAACCAAAGTGAATCAACAGCGATCAAATGCAAGTTTTTCCACTGAATTGTACATGAAGAGTAACCGTAAATAGACTACGTTGTAGAATTCACTTCAAATCACTAGATACACCGCAAAGTAGATAGATTATGGTTAATTATACCGGTAAAAACTGAAATATAGCCGAGCAAAAAAAATAATACTTCTAAGCACTTCTTATACACTGAACCAAAAAAGTTTTATTTAGAAAAAAAGTTTTAGTTCACCAAGTTATTCAATAATGTCTTTCTTGAGTAATATGGTCTCAAGCTTTCCAGACATATCAAGTTATCTTCTATATATGAATAGTATAGTGTTTCTATTAACCTGGAATATATTCCAAAATACATATGTGCTGATAAACTGGAATTCATTTTCTTCCTGTTATGCATTGAATTATCTTATCTCTAGAAACGGCATATTAACTATCATATCATTTTGGTCATAGCTACCAGAAGTTCGCGACTTTTACACACGTTGAAACTGTCACTTTACATTGTAAAATTTAAAACTCGGTTAAAGCGCATCTTTCATCAAGTAGAAGCTTGTGTTCAGTATATTTTGACAATTTCATGTAAACTTTGATAAGTATCTTAATCATTTCCTCTATGTGCTTTTATGCTCAATCCAATTTTGGAAATGTAGACGTTGCAATCACGAGCCGCACGCAGAAGAAAATGCGGTGCCTTTGAAATTTCAAACAGCACATCCAGTTTCTATGCGCTTGCTACAATTCTCGTACACATTTTTGGTTCTCTGTTTAAGTCGGCTCTCACGCCCTCACATTTCGATGCACATCGCTGCCGCAATTGCGCACGCATGAGCATTCGGAAGGCCTGGTCTATTCGGGTCATGGAATTCAGTCCGGAACATCCAGGACGAACATGCGTTCGGAAAAGGAAACTTATTCGTAAATAGCAAAGCGATTGTACATTTAAACTGAAAATTCTCATGCACTTTCTTCATTTGTGGATTAACCGTGGTGTTAGAAGGATTTGCGTGATTGACAACTATGGAAATTATAAACTTTGGTGAAGATAGTGATGTCAGCATCCATCGAAATATTTGAAAATAATGCGATTGGAAGTGCCGGTGACCATGCGGGTGGACAAAAATCACGTGAAAGTTCCGTGATAAATAAGAAACCCTCATTCAGAAATATTGTTGAAGCGTGCATGAAACTTGAAAATGAATTCTTAATCTGCCAAATTGGTCATACGTGTGACTGCAGCAACAAACAGAAAGCACAAAGGTTTGACTGCGGAAATTTTATCCGTCACTTACGAGCCGAACATGCAGAGCTTGCCCGCGAGCGTAGTCTATTTAAGGACACAAGCGAAAGTCAAAGTTCGTCGGCGAAAAAGCGTCGTATATCGAAGGTATCTGTGTTAATTGGTCAACAAACTGTTGTAGAGGCAATAGTGAGAATGGCTGGAGTCGAAGATATTCCGTTGAAGAAAATCGAATCAAAAGGATTCAAAATACTGCTAGATCCCATTTGTGAGGCTGTAGGGATGACGATGAATTCAGAAAACGTAATTAAGCATTTGAATGTCTGTGCTACTCACATTAAAAATAAAATTCGTGAAGATGTGCATGAAAAATTAGTTTGCGTGAAAATAGATTCGGCCACTCGATATGGTCGTAATATTTCAAGTATAAATATACAGTTTTGGAATGGTCGGGGTGTGACTATTCGTACTCTCGGTAAGTTTGGTCTATTGATGATTGTAAAGACACACACACACAATATATATATATATATATATATATATATAATATATATATATATATATATATATATATATTATATATATATATATATATATATATATATATATGTATATTATATATATATATATATATATATATATATATATATATATATATATATATATATATATATATATATATATATATATATATATATATATATATATATATATATATATATATATATATATATATATATATATATATATATATATATATTTATATATATATATATATATCTATATATACATCCAGGCCCAAACACATCCGAAAAGAATAATTTTTTTTTCGAACATGGCTGTTTTTACCAAAATATATTAATTTCAGCCAAATTTTCTTGGGTGCCGGTCAGCTTTTGAAATGACCAAAAACGTTAAAAAATCCAATCGCTGAAATCAATTAAATTCTTAATAAGTTGTTAGTTAAGCGTATTAGCTCTCTATTGTTTTATGAATGTCCACATAATGTATATTTATTCAAAATAAAACGGTTCCGGTTACCGAACACCCTTCCCTAAAGTAATACACAAATGTCAAAACATTGCCATAAAAATTGCGAAATAAGTCCTGTTTAGATCCATCTAGCGATGCAATTATGGGGTCCTCATAAACAATTTTATTACAATAACTTAACTTTTGTTAAAACACCAAAAAAGGATGTAAAGCTGTCATATCTATTGAAGTTCGTTTTGAGGGGACGGGTATTGTGTGATTGGTAAGTCGCTGCCTTTCACGCAGCCCACCTGGGTTCAATTCCCCATCCTGCACATATGTTCAGAAAGTTTTTCTGGTCCGATGAAGGTTATTATCTAGGTTAAAAGTTAATTGAATTGAAGGTTCTACTTACCATCTTAGGATAACAGCTATTGTTGAAAAACGCCAAACCAATTTTCTCCTATACTACAAGATGAATTCTCGTGGAAAATCATGTTTTAATCCACGTAGTGGTGTAAAACTTTCTTTCTCATATTATATTCATATTACTTAGAATACTATAAATTTAAAAAGTTCGGGAACAAGTTTCAAAGAACCGGACTCCAGGGACCATTATATACGATGTGAGTTTATGAGTCGACTTATCAGTCCTATCAACTGGGGATTTTTTTTTAATTTCAAAGAAATTAGCAAATCTTTGCACATTCTTCTATAGAAGCAAACTATTAAATTTGCTGTTTTTTCAATCACTACCCTGTAATTCTAGAACCGGAAGTCAAATCTATATGAAGTTTTAAAAATTTCTATGGGGCTAAAGCGGCATTCATTTGAGTCTAAGTTAGTAAAAATCGGTTCAGCCATCTTGGAGACAACGACGACATATAAATTACTCTTGCGTTATGCAACAATAGCTGTTTTCCTAAGTAATAATTTACCCCTTAGAAAAGGAAACCAGTTCATTACTACATATTTTTATTTTCATAGTTTCATTTTTTTTGATTTTGAAAAATATTTGGATTTGCTCGCTTCTTAACAGCGATGCTCGAATTGAACGAGCGACAAACAGGAAAATTTATTATGGAAAAAGTTGAAGATGTGTTGAAGATTGAAGATCAAATCGAACTTGAACAAATTTTCACAGTAATCTGTGACAACGGAGCCAACATGTTAGCTGCCGTACGTGAGCTTGACAAGCATGTTCAATCAATGCGAGCTGATAAAGATGACTATTATGATGTTGAAGATAATGATGATGATCTAAGCGACCTCACGAATGAACTATCATTTAAAGTTAGTTGTATAAGGTGTGCTGCTCATACCTTGCAATTGGCAGTGACAGATGTAATAAAACACACTGACGTACGCATTCGAAACATCGCCAAAAGTTGCCGGAAATCAGCCTATAAGTCTACTTTCGATTTGAAAAATATTCCACTTCCTCCACTGTATGCAAAAACGAGATGGGGAGGTGTGTATGAAATGATCTCGAATCTGTACGAATACAAGGAATTCTACAAAAGATAGGAAAAGAATTCAAAGAATTAGGTAAATAAATCTAAACTGAAATTTGTGAGGGGATTTTGCTTTTTCGTTGAGGAACGTCAAGAAATAGATACTGGAAAATTTTTTACGCGTGTGATCGCAACTGAAAATGATACAGAGTTTTAGTTTCAGCAGGTTTTACTACCGTGATTTCAAAAAAGTAAACATTTAGAATATTTTTGATATGATATGTGTTCTAATTGATTTTTTTCATAAATACGTTTATATCATAAGCAATATACATAAGTTTTTCTTCGCCGTGGCATACATAATACTTTTAACCTAATACATTTCGAATATGATATTAGTATATGTTGGTATTCATTAGTTAATCTAAACACTGTTATCAAGCGATTTGCTTTATTAGTTGAGATCTGACATCACGATACTCCACGCATGTCCAAACGACATGATCAATATCGTGATAACCTTCGCCACAAGCACAATGATTAGTCTCGGAAATGTTCTTATTGATCTTTGGACAAAAATCATTACCGGTGTTATCATCACCTCTGTATCAGTAACCGGATTTAATAATATATATATATATATATATATATATATATATATATATATATATATATATATATATATATATATATATATATATATATATATATATATATATATATATATATATATATATATATATATATATATATATATATATATATATATATATATATATATATATATATATATATATATATATATATATATATATATATATATATATCCGACATTTTTTGCCTATTACTCAGATCTTTCGGAAAATTGGAACTTCATCAACGATTATCAAAATGCGTTGGAACCAGTGTACGTTGCCACGAAGGAGATGCAAGAGAAACATATCTCTTTGGGGGACTTCTACATACATTGGCTGCGTTGCACAATGTACGTGAAGACGCAACCTACGAACGAGTTAGCCAAATTGCTAGTAAAATCTTTGGAAAACAGACTATTTCAGCTGAAACAAAATTTGGTTTTCAAAGCAGCTATTTTAATCGACATGAATGATTTAACATAAAATAAGCGTAGGTTAACGCGATAGATTTAAGTGTCTCAACAATTGCTGCGATGCATAGGTCATTTTACAGTACTTGCTCCGACATTTTCAATATTCATCAATGCTCATATCCAATTCAGTATTAGTATAAGCATTAAGGTGAAATGTAGCGTCATAAAATGCGCGCAAAATTTTATCCGCTTCAAAGCATACCACGAAAAACGGACACATGGAAACAAGAACTTTTTACAATGATTGAGTGCAGTGGGCTTAGCTCTCGTTATATTGGCTTGTAAAAAAGACTGGACGAAATGGATTTTTGAATTCTTCACACTTTGAATATATCCTAATTCAATCGTTATTGTTAGTGATTACTCTTACACTAGAGCTATAAATCATGAGTAATTATGAGTGACTAATATGAGGTTATATGTATATGTAATGACCAACTGAATTGCTGAATACGAAATGACGAACTGTCTGTTTCCTTTTGTGCGTCTTGTTTCAAGAATAAAAATCCATCTACTACAGGGCCGCTTTCACGTTTCAATGGGTCCGGGCTCAAGCAATATTTGTGGAGGACCCCCGAGAACAAGTGATGAGAGCAAAAAAGGTCCCGGTTATATCATTTAATTTATTTTTTTTTGGTCGATTGACCCGGGGCCTGTGTAAAAGCGGCCCTGATCTACTGACACTTGCACTCAAAGCATAGTTTGTGCAACCGGTATGATGAAATATTCACATACACAGCCGAAGAAATTTCAAACCAAGCCAAAGAGGCCGACTCATGTGTGTGCAATAATAAAAAGCGGCACATTTTCTCGGACATCACTAGCTTGGGTTCCGAGAACTTAGATTGAAATGAACAAACTTTATAGTACCATAAACTACCATTAACTTTTTTCCGGAAGCGACTTTCGGAATTATATAGTCTAGAAATGTTTGTTTCAACGATAACGAACCGAAGACCAAACAGCCTCTGGCCTCCGGTGCCAGAAATCATCAAATAATAATTTCATAGATTACATTTTTAATACATTCCAATTATAACTAATAGTTCATCATACCATGCAGTTAAAATTATTTAGTGAATCTTTTCTCAAGCACATATTTGGGGATCGAAATTGAATATAAAATTATTTCGTAGTTCTTTATTATTCAATCGATTTTGAAAGCAAAATCAAGCGTTGATTCATTGTATTCATAATAATTGAAAAACCAATGAATTCCAATAAGTTTTCCATGCTGACTGGCTCGAAGCTTACCCTCAATGTTTATCACTTTGTTTGTATATCATGTTAATGAACGATAATACTTGGCTTGTATTCATTTCATTCAGTAGCTTGCTACAATCTAAAATAATACCTGTTATACGATATCACACAGCCAGGCTTTATTGCTTCAGCAACATCAACTCAACAGAATTGGACATTATTAGCATTATAAATGACAGTTACTTAGAAAATAAACAATTTCTTACAATACCCATTTAATTGTATTCAACTCGTTTCTATTTCAACACAAAACCCAATGCTGCATAAATTCGCGTCATAATTTAATGTATTGTATGTATTTTTGCTCACGATATAATGCCACCGTGCCCACCGTGCATTTCTCACACCACCTCAATACGAAACAGCAGCGCGCAAGCAATAAAAAAAATGCAAAAAAGTTTATGTAAACTTTTTCAATTTTCGGTTGTTTTAGCTAAAATTTTATAATTTTGAGTTGCATTTTCAGATTCTTTGTGAAATTCTGCTACAAACACTACTTTTCAGTTCTAAAATCATCCCCATGGGACGGAACAGTGACCGTTTGTACATTTCAACAACCAATTACGGCTCGGCAGAGCAAAATTTCAAAATTCTAAGAATACTTAGTTATGATAAATTTGATTTCGAAAACTTAAGTGTTTTTGGTTTTTCAAAAATCGGTCTAGTTTTTGAATAATTGATCGAAAACGCGATTTTCGCATTCCGCTACATTTCACCTTAAGACTAGAATTATCCAAATCGGTTAATTTGAAAGCTGATTCGAAAGACGCATATTTCATGCCTTGAACGAATTTTTGTATCTTTTTTAGATTTTTAGTATAAGCTGTTGAAAACAGATTCTTAACTTTGACCGCGAAACTTCAGGAAATCATTTCTCGAAAATTCCTCGTATCATATTGAAATAAATAAATACGCATCGAATATTTTTCAGTTCTTAACTGAAAAAAAAGATAGACGGAAAAATAAATTGATGGCTGATTTTATGTGGAATGCCCCACATATATATATTTATATAATATATACCATATACACTCATGTCTTTTTTATGCGCAAAATGTCTCTAAAACAGCATAACTCAGATAATTATCATAAGCACGACTTTTTGAAACGATTCTCGAAATCACTTTTTTAGAACTCTTAGAAATGCCTTTTCGCCGATTGAAAACAAATCGCTTGACTTCGAAAATTCGCGTAAAGACCGCCTAACTCTGATACATTGCATAAAAAATAATAACTCTGAAATTTAGCATAAAAAGTAGCTCACACCCCGCACTAAAAAGACTTGAGCGTGCTAATCTATCAGTAAATCTTATAAATCCCTTGCCTTTCATGCTGCGATATTTTTTTCTAGAATTTTATTATTGCCTCCCAGCAAAGAATAAAAATGTTAGAACATACAAAACCACAAGAATCTAAAACTGCGGAGCTAAGCGAATCCAGATCCAATTTGGATGTTTTCATGACCCAGTTGTTTGGAGGGGTATCACCATCGTCAGTACCAGTGCTGTTGTTGTTCTATTTGCTTTGGTTAGTCGCTAGCTTCTTTAATGGGGCGCCATAATTTCTTTGACGCAGGGGCGCAATGCAATTGGTTGAAGATAAAATTTAATTTTTTTGAACTTGTCTTTGACGAATTTTGCATTTTTTTAGATTTTTCTGCACGAAGCGTTTCTATTACAGTGTTTAGTGAAATGCACTCAGCTGCAATTGTTAAACTTGATTTGAGATGCAGATGCTTGGCATCGTGTCCCGAAGAATTTCCTCCCCCCTTAAATTCATATTTGGTTTAAAATTGTTTTTTGAAATTATGAATTTATTAGAATTCAAACTGCATTTCGACTGAAGAACTATCAAAGATTCTAAGTTGTTCGCATTTCACTATGAATTTAATACATTTATTGAATAAATTCAGGACTTTGTTTAATTAATCGAATAAAGCTCAAGCACTCTCCTATTTCTTTTTATTCACATTTAGCTACAAAAATTGTTATTGTAACAATATTGCTACAAATATATGAATCATCAAATTATATGCGGAAAAACAGTGATATGTTTTCTTTTACATGTTGAATTAATAAATAATAATTTTTATAAGTTGAATAATAATTAACTTGTAAGCTATCCTAAAATATTTGAATCTAATAACAATGTTTTGAAATTAATATTTTATTTTGTGGCATTTTTATAGTACATGTTCAAATTCTAGTGTTGTTATTTAAGGGATAAACAAACTGGTTTGGTCAGTTAAGTCAACGGTGAGAAATTAACATCTTTGTGGTGCCGAACAACATTTATGCGCTCGCTGTAACTAACACTTATTATTTACTGTTCACCAACTATATGTTTTTTTTTATTCCATCCTGAGTTCATGCTGAACAAATTAGTGAAACATGCACGCAAAGCTATGCATCAGCTTGAGCGCATTCATCACATTTATCTATTTCGAATTATCATTAAGAACCAATTTCACTTTCTTTCATTGAATTCTACTGTCCACTGTCACCTCATTACACTTTCACGAAGGTGTAATAATTAAAATACAGATCCCGATCTAATTTTGTAGTTTTCGTCAATGTATATGTTTGAAAATAAATAATGAATTGCGCCCTCAGTAGGAATATTGAATGTAGGTATTTAAAAATACTACCACCCTGCGTCCCTGCGTCCCACGGCCTCATCATGATTCTGTGCCCTGGAATCATTCTTTAGGCGCCTTTAAAAATTTTCTTTACAAGAAGTTAGTTATCTGGTTTGAAAATAAATAATGATTTGCGCCCTTAGTAGCAGTATTTAATGTATTCAAAAATATTACCACCCTGCGCCCTGGAATCATTCTTTAGGCGCCCTTTCAAATTTTCTTTACAAGATTTTTTTTAATTCAGTTTGAAAATAAATAATGATTTGCGCCCTCAGTAGGAGTATTGAATGTATTAAAAAATATTACCACCCTGCGCACTGAAATCATTCTTTAAGCGCCTTTAAAAATTTTCGTTACATGAAGTTATACATCTAGTTTGAAAATTAATTATGATTTGCGCCCTCAGTAGGCATATTGTATGTATTCAAAAATATTACCACCCAGCGCTCTGGAATCATTCTTTAAGCGCCCTTAAAAATTTTCTTTACATGGAGTTATTCATCTAGTTTGAAAATTAATTATGATTTGCGCCCTTTGCGGAATATTGAATGTATTTAAAAATACTACCACCCTGCGTCACACGGCCTCACCATGATTCTGTGCCCAGGAATCGTTCTTGAGGCGCCCTTTCAAATTTTCATTACAAGATTTTTTATCTAGTTTGAAAATAAATCATGATTTGCGCCCTCAGTAGAAGTATTGAATGTATTTAAAAATACTATCACCCTGCGTCCCACGGCCTCACCATGATTCTGTGCACTGAAATCATTCTTAAGGCATACTTTCACTCTGCGCCCTGGAATCAAGTATATAAGCGCTCTATTGAATTCTATTTCCATGAACACGGTCTTGTAAAATTTTAAATTACTTTTGCACCTTTCGTGTTTACTTGAATCAGTCATTATTTAAATTTCCGAAAACCAATTGTCTCATTTTCTGAAAAGTTTCAGTTTCATGAACTGGTTAGTCATTGACTAACTGTGACTAACCGCAACTACAGCACTGGTCAGTACATCAAGAAAACACGTTCCTAAAACAACTAAATGGATTAGATTTGGAGACACACCGGAACCACATGTTCGACGTTTGGAACCATTGGGAAAATCGAAAAAACTCCCATCCAGAAATTTCGGAAGTTGCTTTAACCCTCATGACTGTGCCTGCAACGCAAGTTTCTGTTGAAAGAGCGTTTAGCGCTCTGGCGTTAGTATTGTCGCCAGCTCGGACAAAATTGTCCGTACAAAACCTGTCGAACATTTTAATAGTAAAATTAAACCAAGACCTACTCAACCATATTATTCCACACATGTACAATTGGAAAGACTACAAATCGATGGAAAAAAATGAATAAAAAATTATTTTTGATTAATTTAGAGCTAAAATCTTATCATTCGCGGTTTCAAAATCACTATATATTCATCGTATTGAATTTCATTGCCGGTTCTGGTTGGGAAATTTGGGGATAAGTACGATTACCTATAAAGTACACTTATATTTCCAAAAATGGTTATTAACAAAAACTACCTAAACATGAATTCAAGCTCAATTTGGTTTTTAAGAATCTTATATCTGCCATTGGAATTATAAAAATTTCATAGTGTCTATACATGGATTTCGATTTTGTCATAAAAAACGTGCTTAATCCACCTTTTTTATCAATCCGCATGTGTTTCTTGCATGAATATTTTTCGGTGTTTCAGTTTTCATGACATTATTCTAAAGTCAGTCGTTTTAAGTGGCAATTCGAGATTTTAATCACTCATTACTCTGTAATGTCGAAACTGCAAATCAGATCGAATTTGAATCTTGAAGTGTAACAATCGATTAAACATTCCATAATATGTCGAAGCAATGACGAATAAATTGCAATATTTTTGAGTCCAACTTTGAAGCTTTTCGGGTTTGTCATCTTCTATATCGCTTAGAATTTTAAAAATTCATCCTCCTACAATTCCAGAATCGGAAGTCAGAATTGGATAAAATTGGATTTATTTTAATTTGAACATTTGTTTCTGAAATTCGAAGTCAGACAAATTCACCTGAGTAGCTGTATAGTTTACATTTGTTTCAAAATGTTTGAAAATCAATGTAGACATCTTTGAGGAATCGTAGTGCAAATTAAATTTTTGGGTGCCTTCCGAAACGAGAACTGAATAAAACCAAAAATGAAATAAGTTTATTTGGTTATCGACTATCCAAATCTGCTAACCCGATGAACTTGATTAATTTATGTGAAATTGACATTTTTATACTAATCAAATCACCCTGTATCTCCAAAACCGGGAGTTGGATTTGACTGCAAAACAAGATGTTTTATAGAATCTTAGAACTTTTCATTTGAATCTTAGATGAGTCTTAGATTTCAGTTGAATCTTAGATTGGTTCAGCCATCTACGAGAAAAATGAGTTACACAGTTATAATTTGGTTTCACATATCATCCTGTGGTACCGCAATCAGAAGTCGGATTCAAACGTAATTCAGAAAACTTGTTTGGGAGTATGAATCTGAGTTTGTCGAAAACGGTTGAGTCATCTCCGAAAAAATTTAAGTGAAAATATTTGTCACACACGCATTTGCTGATCTCGACGAACTGATTGGAAGAGTATATGGCTGTTATGTTTGTTTGTTTGTTTGTTTATTGACCCTTTACACCACGATTAGTGCATTCGAGTCATGGTTCAAGTTGTAAGTCACATGTCATTTTACATTTGTTGGTTTTAGTTCTTCATTGGTTTTTGTTTCCTTTGTTTTGTTAATGTGTGATTCGTGTTTGTGTTTTTCGATATTTGTGTTTGTGTTTCTGTGTTTTTCCAAATTATAGTTGTCGATACAGTGCAGTTTCTTTCAGATACTCGATTAGTATCTTCTCCCTCTCCATGTCATTACATAATGTCGCTCGGAGACTTGTCGAGTCGATACCGTATTTGGCTCTTGCATCATCGTATTTCCGGCATTGCAGTAGTATGTGACGGACGTCGACGATCGTTCCACAACATTCACATTCCGGTGGGCTTTCCTTTTTTAGTAAAAAAGTGTGGGTAAGGCGGGTGTGACCAATCCTCAGTCTGGTCAGCACACGCTGGTCTATCACGTTGCTGTTTTCTGACCACTTGTTTGTGTCGAATTTCACTTCTCGAAGTTTCTCATCACGTGATGCGAACCATTGTTCGTTCCAACGTTGACGAAATGCGTTTTTTACACTCCTAACAGCATCTTCTGCTGGGATCGGTCGATTGGTGAAGGGTAGTTGCCTGGCCTCGTTGGCAAGACGATCTGCTTCAGTGTTGCCAGTAATTCCAGCATGTCCAGGGATCCAACAGAATCGGACGGGTCTACCACGTGTTAGTTCTTCTATTTCTTGGATCCACGGATGTTTCGATTTTCCAGCTTCCAGTGCTTGGAGACAGCTGGCAGAGTCCGTCAGTATAACCAAGTTGTTTGTATTTCCGACTGACAATGCCATCTTGAGTGCATAGGCCTCGGCGGAGAAGACACTACATTCTGGTGGTAGGCTACAGATGTTTGGTAAACTGATATGGTACGATGCAGCACCTACTCTATTATCTCCTTTAGAACCGTCGGTGTAAATTACGGTGGATTGTGTAAATTTTGTTGCCAGTAGCTGATGTACTACGGGTAGTACCTTCTCAGGTGGATCCCCTGCTTTTATTGTCTTTTTGACGTCCCAAATAATGACCGGTTTATTCGAGTGCCACTCTCGATCGTGTCTTCTGAGACGCTGTGCAACCTGCGGAAGAGTTGTGTTGGTGTAGAGTTGCATTTGTTCGAGCGCCCGTCGTACTAGCGGAAGGCTGGTATTGTT
This sequence comes from Malaya genurostris, assembly GCF_030247185.1. Classification (NCBI taxonomy): domain Eukaryota; kingdom Metazoa; phylum Arthropoda; class Insecta; order Diptera; family Culicidae; genus Malaya; species Malaya genurostris. The sequence continues at coordinate 152,131,334 of NC_080571.1, forward strand.
CTGATCGAGCTCTAAGAGGCGAATGGCTATTTGCACGGTGGTTTGCATTGCTAGTTGCTCGAAGGGAAGCATTCCGCTTTCTGCCATGATCGATACGATCGGACTCGTTATGAAGGCTCCGGAGCTAAACCGTACCATTTTATTGTATGGTGGTGCGAGAATTTGGGAGATCGCTGCGCCGCCTCTGCTAACTATTCCGATTCCGTATGTTAGTTTTGATGTTACCAACGCCGAACCAATCTGTAGCAAAGTTGTACGATTACCACGTGGCAGTTTCGCTCCTATCATTCTCAAGATTTTGAGCCTGGATTCACATGCTTTTTTTGCCATCTTGCAATGTGCTTTGAAGCTCAGCGTGCGGTCAAGGGTTACACCGACGATACGTAGTTGCTTCGTTTTTGGTATAGGGACTCGATCGAGCGTGATGTTACGTATCGGATCACGCCGTGCGTTGGGGCTACAATACATCGTTTCCGATTTAGTAGCGGAGATGGTAAAACCAACACTCTTCGTCCACTTTCCGACAGCTTTAACCGCAGCCTGTAGCTTGCGATGTAGTTTCCGATTTTTTAGACCGTGAACCACGAGGAGGATATCATCTGCGTACAATAGAATTTGAACGCCATTCGGTACGATGTTGAAGATCGGTTGCATCGCGATGAGAAACAGGGTAACCGACAAAACCGATCCTTGGGGGACACCGTTCTCCAGGTCATGCATCTGCGACAGCATTCCTCCTACGCTAACTTGGAACGTCCGTTCAGAGAGAAAACTCTGTAGCATATTAAACATCCGGCCGGCTATTCCCCACTTCTTCAGAGTTCGGAGTATTCCATAGCGCCATGTTGTGTCATATGCTTTGGAGAGGTCCAACGAGGCGATGAGACAATGCTCGTTTTCATTTGGAAGCGATCTTTCCAGTTCAGCGAGATACGTATCGGTACCGCGTCCGCAGCGGAATGCGTGTTGGCGCTTGTCCAGTCTTCCACTTGACTCCAGTTCGGTGATGAGACGTCGGTTGATTATGCGCTCGAATACCTTCGCCATACAGCTGGTCAAAGAAATCGGTCGAAAGGCCGCAGGTCCGAGGTCGTTGCAGTTTGGTTTTGGGAGCGGTACGATAATGGCGTTCCTCCAACTTGTGGGAAAATCTCCGCTATGCCATACTTTATTGAACGTTTCCAACAGTATCATCTTTACGCATAACGGCAGTCGTCGAAGCATGGGGTATCCTATCTGGTCCGGTCCTGTAGATGAGCCTTGCCCTTTGTCAAGTGCCCATAGTAGCTCATCTAGAGTAATGTCGGTGTTATACACGGCCTCGAAACTGTGCAAGTTTGTCAGTCTCTTTCGCTCGGCTTTTTCCTTGGTCATTTGGAAAGATGCGAGATAGCTTGAGGTAGCTGACCGCTCACCGTAATGTTTGGCTAATGCTTCCGCTACTTCTTCGGGGTCGTCAGTGAATCCTTCCTCCTGTTTTAGGACTAGCGAACGGTGCTGTCTGTTACCACGCAGGATGTTAACTGTTTTCCACAGTTCGGTCGTCGTGCTGCTCGGTGAAATTTTCGCTACGAAATCTTCCCATGATTGCTGTCTTGCTGTTTTAACCGCTTTCCGTGCCAGGGATCTGGCTTCCTGAAATTTTTGCAGGGCTTCAGGTCGATGGATGCTGGAAGAGTTACTGCGTCGTAGTTCTCGTAGGCATTTACGTCGTAGTTTTATTGCTTGCTTTACTTCTGGACACCACCATGGTACTGCCTTAGGTCCCGATCGACCGGTAGTTCGGGGGATGGATTCAGTCGCTGCTGCATGGATTGCCTCGGTTAGTTTCACGACGTTCCATTCGTTGCCTGAGCGGGTGGAATCGGCTATGATACGCTCGTATGCGGGCCAATCTGCACGATCGTATAGCCATTTTTGTCGCGTTGTTCGATTGTGTGACCAACCAGGAATAGAGATCTTGATTGGGAAGTGGTCGCTGTTGTGTGTGTCATTCAGAGTTCGCCAGGTGATTCTGCTGGCTAGGCCTTCCGAACAAAAGGAAAGATCTATGGCCGATGCCTTTCCTGTGACCGGGTCGATACGGGTAGGAGAACCGTTATTCAGGATGACAAGTTTATTGATGAGAGTTTTCTCCGCTATAAAACGACCGAGTGTGTCGGTCGATTTCGATCCCCATGCGTAATGATGAGCATTGAAATCTCCCAAAAATATCACTGGCCCTTCAATTTCGTCCATGAATGCATCCAACTGGTGATGGCAGTCGCGCGCACTGGGTGGTATGTAGATTGACACTACCAAAACCGGTTTGTGGATTCGTACGGCAATCAGATGGAGACTGGTGTTCGTAGATATCCGTTCGAAAGGCGTGCCGTAGCGGATGGCGAGGCCCACTCCGTGTTGCCAGTAGTGCTCGGTGTTTGTTTTGAGTAACAGTGTGTAATTTTTGCCTACGTAGTCTGATGGAATGATCGCCTCATTGACCTTCGTCTCTTGAAGGGCAACCACGCAGGGCTCATATTCGGCGATGAGCTGTTTCAGTTCGCTAATATTAGCTCGTAATCCACGCATGTTCCACTGTAACGCGAAAGTTCTGTCGGAAACGTTTTTCTTGATCGATGGTGTTGTGGATCGCTCTGTGGTTGTAGGTGATGGAGATCGATGACTTTGACTAGGAGGCGATGGTTCACCGGTGGAAAGTCGGGAGGAGAATTGCAAGGGCTGTATATCCGCGGGGTAGGGACAGCCCTTTTCCCCCCGATCGATCCCTTCCAATGATGGAAGTGGGGAAGCTACTTTCATCTCTTCTTCCCCAACCCGGGACGTCATGACGAAATCTGAAAAGGAGATTGGTGCCACGGCATTATCCATTCTTGTGGAACGGAAAGTAGGACTGACCTGTAGGACATTTTGTCCCACAGTGCCAGTCGCTGTCAAACGTTCTACACTACTCTCTTCCGATCTACTGACAGCGGCCAGCACTGGGGAAAAGCTTTGTGTAGATTCTGTCCGCCTATTCGGTGATGCTGCTGTTTTCGTTTCATCGAACGGCGAGGTTTTGTCAGGCGAGAGGCTTCGTAGTTGTATTGGACTTGGAGTCTCACCGGTGGAAAGTCGGGAGGAGAATTGCAAAAGCTGTATATCCGGGGGATAGGGACAGCTTTTTTCCCCCCAATCGATCCCTTCCCCTAGAGGAAGTGGGGAAGCTACTTTCATCTCTTCTTCCCCAGCCCGGGATTCCTTTGTCATTGTTTCGGCAATGGCCGGCCCTGGAGCAAGACTTTGTGAGGATTTGTTTCTTTGTGTTTGGTCATGAAGTATCATTATCGGTGAATCTGTGGTGAAGTTGTAGCCATTGGAGTCTGAAGTGTTGCTTTTGGTGTCAGAATTATCTGGAAATATATTGGGCGCGGCAGTACCTGATATGCAGTTTTGAATGGGTTGACTAACCTGTGGGACAACTTGCCCCACAGTACCAACCACTGTCGGGTAAACTACACTACGATTACGATGAAAACAACTGTTGCCGACAGCAGTCGGTACTGGGGAAGTTCTTTGTGTAGTTTTGCAGGTATTCCGTGCCATGGTGTTGAGAGTACTTCCAATATATTCAGTTGGTTGTGTTCTATTGTAGAATTTGTTGCTTTCGTCGGTCACAGAGGAAAAATCGCTGTCAACGGGTGGGGGTGGAACGTCCCGGACAGTTCTTTTAGCCGTCTGTGCTTGCGTTAGAAGGGGTACTACACTTTCCCCGCTTCCAAACCGAGTTTTCTCGTGATCCGTACACGAGCGTGGGTTGTTTTTATTGGTATTTATGCGTTTTTCTTGATTGAAACTATCGAATGAGCTGGCTAGGGGGCGTCTCCGATATCTCAATCTCTTCATCCGAATACGTCATCGGTTCGCTTGTGTCTAGTGTGATAGTAGCTGTTTTCTTCGGGGGAGGACTTTGGCTATCTGTATACGTTTGTGGTTTTTTGGTTATGTTCATGTTTTGTTTTGGTGGTCTTCCGCGTTTTGTTTCTTGAATGGCTGGAGAGTTATTCCTTGATCTTGTTACTGGTCCTAATATTGTTGGCGTTATGTTTTGTTCTTTGCTGTGAAAAGATTTTTCCTGCGTGGCTATTTGATGTTTAAGTTGCTGGATGTATGCCATCATTTGTTCCATTTTTTCCTCTTTGCGTTTGGATGCTTCTAAGAGTTTTACAATTTGTTCGTCTTTTTGTTTCATAGTTAGTTCCATTTCCTTCAGTTTCTTTTCGATCATTGTTTGCTGTGCCGTAGCCTGTGCGTAGCTTCCCTGGGTCTGTTGTTCTGCTCTCTTTCTAGCTTCTGGGAAAGTTATGTTTTCGCGAACCTTTATTTTAATGATTTCGACTTCCTTCTTGTACACCGGACATTGACGGTTCGATGGGCGATGATCTCCTTTGCAGTTTCGACAAAATTGTGCTTCATTACATTCTTCCTCTCCATGCTGCTCACCAGAACAGTTGAAGCAACGTTTTGGGCCTGGGCATCGCATACGAGTATGGCCGAAGTTGAAGCAATTATAGCAAAGCATTGGATTCGGAAAGTATGGGCGAGTCGATATGTGTAACAGACCGATTTTTATGTGTTTCGGGTACGTTGTCTTGCAGAACGTAAGAATTAATGCTGGTGTATTTACTCTATTCCCACCTTCACTTCGTGTTATTCGCTGTACTCGAATTACTCCCTGGCTGAGAATCTCCGCTAGAACATCTTTTTCTTCCATTTGTATTAGGTCATAGCATGTTATGACGCATCGACTAACATTCAAATTTGGGTGGGCTTCGATTACTACTTCGGTACCATCAATCAGTTGTGTCATTTTCAGTAGCTTTGTTACTTGACTGGGGTCCCGTACTCTTAGAGTATACCGTGTACCTTGTGCTTCGGTGTTTGCATCCTCGATTGGTCCACCTGCAGCATTCTCCACAGATTTACCGATTATGAACGGATTTCTTGGGAGCGGTATGTCATTTTTTCCCTTAAGTTGCAGGAAAGTTAGTTCCCCGAATTTGTTTGTTGGGTCCATGAACGTCGGAAGTCTACGTCCATACGACCCCCCTGGGTCGCCGCTGCTAGCAGCAGCCATTCAAAATGACGTTGGGTGAATCAATGGGTCACCTGTTACCAATCCCAGATAGGAAAAATCGATAATAAGGATAGATCCTACCTTGTTTGCACCTTCAACGTAGGAGATTTACTGGAACGCCCTCTGATGTTATTAGCCACACTACTAATACACAGTTTAGTATTAAAAAAAACCACACAAAAAAAAATTGTTTTTTTTTTAATTTTTTATTTTTTTGAAAACTTTTTTCCGTTTAACAGATTGGAGAAAAAACTTCCGTTCAGATCGCCGTCTTTGCAATCGGCCCCAATAGTGAATGGAACAGAGCAGGTAGTCAAGTAGCGATATGGCGCTAAGCGGAGAAGAAGTGTTTCACTGCATATGGCACTATACAGTACAGCAGATTCACTGTATGGATTCACGGTTATTTACAAAATTTAGTAATCACTATCTCGATGCATTTAGAATTTAGTAATCACTATTTTCATATCACTGTACGTATGTTGGTTTAACTGTACGAACGTTGCTTTAACAGGCGCCACTCCACAGCTGCGGTAAAAGCGGCTGGGTAGCCGGGCCAATGGCCGTTTGTTTTGTTCACTAAACTGCGTGGGTATTCACAAAACTTCGCATTTAAACACTTGTTCACCGATTTTCGTGAATTTTTCACTGCACACTTTTGAAACTTCCACCTAATTAGCTACAGGATGATTTCTCACCACCGTGATTGCGGAAAACGCGAAAAATACCGTGTATTACTCAGGAGCGCACGTAGTTGTTACCATACAAGACGGTGTTTCCAACTTCGATGATATGGCTGTTATGTTCTTCCAGCATTTATTGCTCTAAATAATAATAATAATAATAATAATAATAATAATAATACTAATAATAATAATAATAATAATAATAATAATAATAATAATAATAATAATAATAATAATAATAATAATAATAATAAAAATAATAATAATAAAAATAATAATAATAATAATAATAATAATAATAATAATAATAATAATAATAATAATAATAATAATAATAATAATAATTATTATTATTAATAATAATAATAATAATAATAATAATAATAATAATAATAATAATAATAATAATAATAATAATAATAATAATAATAATAATAATAATATTAATAATAATAATAATAATAATAATAATAATAATAATAATAATAATAATAATAATAATAATAATAATAATAATAATAATAATAATAATAATAATAATAATAATAATAATAATAATAATAATAATAATAATAATAATAATAATAATAACAATAATAATAATAATAATAATAATAATAATAATAATAATAATAATAATAATAATAATAATAATAATAATAATAATAATAATAATAATAATAATAATAATAATAATAATAATAATAATAATAATAATAATAATAATAATAATAATAATAATAATAATAATAATAATAATAATAATAATAATAATAATAATAATAATAATAATAATAATAATAATAATAATAATAATAATAATAATAATAATAATAATAATAATAATAATAATAATAATAATAATAATAATAATAATAATAATAATAATAATAATAATAATAATAATAATAATAATAATAATAATAATAATAATAATAATAATAATAATAATAATAATAATAATAATAATAATAATAATAATAATAATAATAATAATAATAATAATAATAATAATAATAATAATAATAATAATAATAATAATAATAATAATAATAATAATAATAATAATAATAATAATAATAATAATAATAATAATAATAATAATAATAATAATAATAATAATAATAATAATAATAATAATAATAATAATAATAATAATAATAATAATAATAATAATAATAATAATAATAATAATAATAATAATAATAATAATAATAATAATAATAATAATAATAATAATAATAATAATAATAATAATAATAATAATAATAATAATAATAATAATAATAATAATAATAATAATAATAATAATAATAATAATAATAATAATAATAATAATAATAATAATAATAATAATAATAATAATAATAATAATAATAATAATAATAATAATAATAATAATAATAATAATAATAATAATAATAATAATAATAATAATAATAATAATAATAATAATAATAATAATAATAATAATAATAATAATAATAATAATAATAATAATAATAATAATAATAATAATAATAATAATAATAATAATAATAATAATAATAATAATAATAATAATAATAATAATAATAATAATAATAATAATAATAATAATAATAATAATAATAATAATAATAATAATAATAATAATAATAATAATAATAATAATAATAATAATAATAATAATAATAATAATAATAATAATAATAATAATAATAATAATAATAATAATAATAATAATAATAATAATAATAATAATAATAATAATAATAATAATAATAATAATAATAATAATAATAATAATAATAATAATAATAATAATAATAATAATAATAATAATAATAATAATAATAATAATAATAATAATAATAATAATAATAATAATAATAATAATAATAATAATAATAATAATAATAATAATAATAATAATAATAATAATAATAATAATAATAATAATAATAATAATAATAATAATAATAATAATAATAATAATAATAATAATAATAATAATAATAATAATAATAATAATAATAATAATAATAATAATAATAATAATAATAATAATAATAATAATAATAATAATAATAATAATAATAATAATAATAATAATAATAATAATAATAATAATAATAATAATAATAATAATAATAATAATAATAATAATAATAATAATAATGTTTGTTTGTTTGTTTGTTTATTGACCCTTTACACCACGATTAGTGCATTCGAGTCATGGTTCAAGTTGTAAGTCACATGTCATTTTACATTTGTTGGTTTTAGTTCTTCATTCATTTTTGTTTCCTTTGTTTTGTTAATGTGTGATTCGTGTTTGTGTTTTTCGATATTTGTGTTTGTGTTTCTGTGTTTTTCCAAATTATAGTTGTCGATACAGTGCAGTTTCTTTCAGATACTCGATTAGTATCTTCTCCCTCTCCATGTCATTACATAATGTCGCTCGGAGACTTGTCGAGTCGATACCGTATTTGGCTCTTGCGTCCTCGTATTTCCGGCACTGCAGTAGTATGTGACGGACGTCGACGATCGTTCCACAACATTCACATTCCGGTGGGCTTTCCTTTTTTAGTAAAAAAGTGTGGGTAAGGCGGGTGTGACCAATCCTCAGTCTGGTCAGCACACGCTGGTCTATCACGTTGCTGTTTTCTAACCACTTGTTTGTGTCGAATTTCACTTCTCGAAGTTTCTCATCACGTGATGCGAACCATTGTTCGTTCCAACGTTGACGAAATGCGTTTTTTACACTCCTAACAGCATCTTCTGCTGGGATCGGTCGATTGGTGAAGGGTAGTTGCCTGGCCTCGTTGGCAAGACGATCTGCTTCAGTGTTGCCAGTAATTCCAGCATGTCCAGGGATCCAACAGAATCGGACGGGTCTACCACGTGTTAGTTCTTCTATTTCTTGGATCCACGGATGGTTCGATTTTCCAGCTTCCAGTGCTTGGAGACAGCTGGCAGAGTCCGTCAGTATAACCAAGTTGTTTGTATTTCCGACTGACAATGCCATCTTGAGTGCATAGGCCTCGGCGGAGAAGACACTACATTCTGGTGGTAGGCTACAGATGTTTGGTAAACTAATATGGTACGATGCAGCACCTACTCTATTATCTCCTTTAGAACCGTCGGTGTAAATTACGGTGGATTGTGTAAGTTTTGTTGCCAGTAGCTGATGTACTACGGGTAGTACCTTCTCAGGTGGATCCCCTGCTTTTATTGTCTTTTTGACGTCCCAAATAATGACCGGTTTTTTCGAGTGCCACTCTCGATCGTGTCTTCTGAGACGCTGTGCAACCTGCGGAAGAGTTGTGTTGGTGTAGAGTTGCATTTGTTCGAGCGCCCGTCGTACTAGCGGAAGGCTGGTATTGTTCTGATCGAGCTCTAAGAGGCGAATGGCTATTTGCACGGTGGTTTGCATTGCTAGTTGCTCGAAGGGAAGCATTCCGCTTTCTGCCATGATCGATACGATCGGACTCGTTATGAAGGCTCCGGAGCTAAACCGTACCATTTTATTGTATGGTGGTGCGAGCATTTGGGAGATCGCTGCGCCGCCTCTGCTAACTATTCCGATTCCGTATGTTAGTTTTGATGTTACCAACGCCGAACCAACCTGTAGCAAAGTTGTACGATTACCACGTGGCAGTTTCGCTCCTATCATTCTCAAGATTTTGAGCCTGGATTCACATGCTTTTTTTGCCATCTTGCAATGTGCTTTGAAGCTCAGCGTGCGGTCAAGGGTTACACCGACGATACGTAGTTGCTTCGTTTTTGGTATAGGGACTCGATCGAGCGTGATGTTACGTATCGGATCACGCCGTGCGTTGGGACTACAATACATCGTTTCCGATTTAGTAGCGGAGATGGTAAAACCAACACTCTTCGTCCACTTTCCGACAGCTTTTACCGCAGCCTGTAGCTTGCGATGTAGTTTCCGATTTTTTAGACCGTGAACCACGAGGAGGATATCATCTGCGTACAATAGAATTTGAACGCCATTCGGTACGACGTTGAAGATCGGTTGCATCGCGATGAGAAACAGGGTAACCGACAAAACCGATCCTTGAGGGACACCGTTCTCCAGGTCATGCATCTGCGACAGCATTCCTCCTACGCTAACTTGGAACGTCCGTTCAGAGAGAAAACTCTGTAGCATATTAAACATCCGGCCGGCTATTCCCCACTTCTTCAGAGTTCGGAGTATTCCATAGCGCCATGTTGTGTCATATGCTTTGGAGAGGTCCAACGAGGCGATGAGACAATGCTCGTTTTCATTTGGAAGCGATCTTTCCAGTTCAGCGAGATACGTATCGGTACCGCGTCCGCAGCGGAATGCGTGTTGGCGCTTGTCCAGTCTTCCACTTGACTCCAGTTCGGTGATGAGACGTCGGTTGATTATGCGCTCGAATACCTTCGCCATACAGCTGGTCAAAGAAATCGGTCGAAAGGCCGCAGGTCCGAGGTCGTTGCAGTTTGGTTTTGGGAGCGGTACGATAATGGCGTTCCTCCAACTTGTGGGAAAATCTCCGCTATGCCATACTTTATTGAACGTTTCCAACAGTATCATCTTTACGCATAACGGCAGTCGTCGAAGCATGGGGTATCCTATCTGGTCCGGTCCTGTAGATGAGCCTTGCCCTTTGTCAAGTGCCCATAGTAGCTCATCTAGAGTAATTTCGGTGTTATACACGGCCTCGAAACTGTGCAAGTTTGCCAGTCTCTTTCGCTCGGCTTTTTCCTTGGTCATTTGGAAAGATGCGAGGTAGCTTGAGGTAGCTGACCGCTCACCGTAATGTTTGGCTAATGCTTCCACTACTTCTTCGGGGTCGTCAGTGAATCCTTCCTCCTGTTTTAGGACTAGCGAACGGTGCTGTCTGTTACCCCGCAGGATGTTAACTGTTTTCCACAGTTCGGTCGTCGTGCTGCTCGGTGAAATTTTCGCTACGAAATCTTCCCATGATTGCTGTCTTGCTGTTTTAACCGCTTTCCGTGCCAGGGATCTGGCTTCCTGAAATTTTTGCAGGGCTTCAGGTCGATGGATGCTGGAAGAGTTACTGCGTCGTAGTTCTCGTAGGCATTTACGTCGTAGTTTTACTGCTTGCTTTACTTCTGGACACCACCATGGTACTGCCTTAGGTCCCGATCGACCGGTAGTTCGGGGGATGGATTCGGTCGCTGCTGCATAGATTGCCTCGGTTAGTTTCACGACGTTCCATTCGTTGCCTGAGCGGGTGGAGTCGGCTATGATACGCTCGTATGCAGGCCAATCTGCACGATCGTATAGCCATTTTTGTCGCGTTGTTCGGTTGTGTGACCAACCAGGAATAGAGATCTTGATTGGGAAATGGTCGCTGTTGTGTGTGTCATTCAGAGTTCGCCAGGTGAGTCTGCTGGCTAGGCCTTCCGAACAAAGGGAAAGATCTATGGCCGATGCCTTTCCTGTGACCGGGTCGATACGGGTAGGAGAGCCGTTATTCAGGATGACAAGTTTATTGATGAGAGTTTTCTCCGCTATAAAACGACCGAGTGTGTCGGTCGATTTCGATCCCCATGCGTAATGATGAGCATTGAAATCTCCCAAAAATAACACTGGCCCTTCAATTTCATCCATGAATGCATCCAACTGGTGTTGGCAGTCGCGCGCACTGGGTGGTATGTAGATTGACACTACTGTTACCAAAACCGGTTTGTGGATTCGTACGGCAATCAGATGGAGACTGGTGTTCGTAGATATCCGTTCGAAAGGCGTGCCGTCGCGGATGGCGAGGCCCACTCCGTGTTGCCAGTAGTGTTCGGTGTTCGTTTTGAGTAACAGTGTGTAATTCTTGCCTACGTAGTCTGATGGAATGATCGCCTCATTGGCCTTCGTCTCTTGAAGGGCCACCACGCAGGGCTCATGTTCGGCGATGAGCTGTTTCAGTTCGCTAATATTAGCTCGTAATCCACGCATGTTCCACTGTAACGCGAAAGTTCTGTCGGAAACGTTTTTCTTGATCGATGGTGTTGTGGATCGCTCTGTGGTTGTAGGTGACGGAGATCGATAACTGACATCTTCGCGTGCTTGGTGTTCACCGACAGAAAGCCGGGAGGAGAATTGCGGGAACTGTATACCTGGAAGGTAGGGACAGTCCTCTTCCCCCCAGTCGATCTCTTCTTCGATAAGAAGTGGGGAAGCTACTTTCTTCTCTTCTTCCCCAAGCCGGTTACTTGATCCAGTTAGTTGGTCTGTAAGAGAGGAAAGCTCCGCAGTATCGATTGTTGGTTGCTGTGGCGATGTAACACTGACCTGTGGGACGTCTAGTCCCACAGTACCGGTCGCTGTCGAAAGTACTACACTATTATTCCCAAACAAGCCGACAGCGGCCGGTACCGGGGAAAGACTTTGTGTAGCCTTCGAAAAAGAGGTTGTGATGGGGTGCCTGATTCTCAATGCGTCTTCTTCATGTGGTATCCAGGGTGTGAATGGCGCTGAAAATGTGTGAAAAAGGGGGGCGGAAGCATCTGTAGGGGTTGCGACAATTTCTGTGGGACTGACCTGTGGGGTGTACAGTCCCACAGTGCCAGCCGCTGTCAAAAGTGCTACACTATTATTCCCAAAAGAGTCAACAGTGACCGGCACTGGGGAAAGACTTTGTGTAGTTTTCGAACTGATGTTTGTGTGTTGATCGGCTCTCACGTATTTATCGGATTGACTCCATGATCGAGTGCGATGGTTCTCAGTAGAAACTGGAAGATTAGAGGGCGCAACAGTATCTTCGGTGGATTTGTTTGATACGGTACTGACCTGTGGGAGGCCTTGTCCCACAGTGCCAACCGTTGTCGCACACGCTTCATTACTATTATCAACAGTACCGACAGCGGTCGGCACTGGGGAAAGGCTATAAGTGTGCTCGTTCTGGTATGCGGTCCGGATTCTCGTGTTATCTTGGTGGGGTTTACTTGGTGAAATATCCGTGTCGTATTCCTTATCGGCCACAGAGGTGAGTTCACCATCAACGGGTAGGGGTATGACGTCCCGGATGGTTTCGTCATTCTGCTGTGCTTGCGTTGGAAGGGGTACTGCACTTTCTCCGCTTCCAAACCGATTAAATTCGATGTCCGTGGGCGTGCTTGGGTCTAAGTTGTAAGGGTTCAGGTTTTCGTGTGTTTTAGGACTGTCGAAGATTCTAACTGGGTTGCGTTTCCATTACCACTAGTTCGTCTTCCGATTCAGAGAACGATTCTGTAGCTTGTGTGGCGGTTTTCTTCAGCGGAGGGCTTTGTCTTTCCGAGGGAACGGTATTCGGATGACTTGAAGTAGTCGCAAATTGCTTCGGTGGTCGTGGTCTTTTGTTATCCAGAATGGCCGGTGAATTATTTCGAGACCGTGTTATTGGTCCAGATGGTTGTGTTGTTTCGGAGTCTCGTCCTCGTTTCGGTTCTTGAGTTAGGGGTGGTTTTTTCATGGATCGGGCTGCTTGCATTTTCTGTGATTGAGATTGCGTCAGCGATGATGTCTGGTTCAGTCTATTGGTGAGTTCTCCAATTTGGTTTTGGAGTTTTTTCATATGCTCAAACATTTTCTCCATTTTCTCATCCTTCTTTGCCATTTCTTCGAGCAGTTTAGCGATTTGGTCATCCTTCTTTTTTATTTGTTCCTCGAATGTTTTACTTTGTGCCGAATGGACATTCATTTTTGCGGCTACCTGAGCGTAACTACTTTTCGATTTTTCCTCTGCCTTCTTGCGCGCTTCAGGATAATTGATATGCTCGTTCACCTTGATTCGAACCACTTCGATTTCGAATTTGTACACAGGACATTGGCGGCTTGATGGTCTGTGGTTTCCTTTGCAGTTCATACAGAAAGCGGCTTCGCTACATTCTTCAACTTGATGCTCGGCGGAACAGTTGAAGCATCGTTGCGGACCAGGGCAACGTGCACGAGTGTGGCCGTAGGAAAAACAACAGTAGCACAACATAGGATCTGGGTAATATGGACGTGTAGATAGTTGTAATAAACCAACCCTCACAGTTTCCGGGAAAGTAGATCTGTTGAAGGTGAGGATTAAGGCTGGCGTGTTCACTCGCATATCATTTTGCTTTCGAGTAATCCTTTTTACGTGGATGACTCCCTGACTTATTAAACCTAATAATACATCTGCTTCGGAGAAATCGATCAGATCGAACGAGACGATAACACAGCGGCTAACATTCAGATGTGGATGTGGTTGTACTTTTACTTCCGTGTCATCATCGAGAGTTTGCATTTGCAACAGCTTCTGAACTTGTAGCGGATTTCGCACTTTCAGTGTATACTTGGTACCCCTGGCTTCAGTGTTCGCGCTTTCGATCCGTCCACCAGCGACTCTTTCAACTGATCTGCCAATCAGGAAAGGGGTTTTTGGTAGCGGTGTATCATTTTTACCAATTAGTTGAAGAAAAGTCAGTTCTCCAAATTCGTTGGTTGGATCCATGAACGTCGGAATTCTTCTACGTAACCCACCCGGGTCGCCGCTACTAGCGGCCGCCATTTCGAAACGCTTATGCAGTCAATGTGGGAAGCGGTCACCCGTCCCCTACCCCAAATAAGTAAAGAGGTAAAAAAGGAAAGATCCTACCTTTATTGCTCCTTTAGTGTATCACTACTTAGCTCCGTAAAGCACAATTGCAATATATAAACTTTTTTCACAAAACCAAATTTGTTTTTTTTTTCACTTCCCGTTGTCGCTTGTTAGTCGGGACGTCGACAACGATCCCTGACAAAGCAAATGAATGAACCGACCGGCGAACACTAATGGCGCGGGTTTATTTTGCTGCTGTAAACTAAGCTTCGAACCTAATGCGAAACACTATTCTTCGCCGTTTTCGGCCACCAGACCCCCGATTTTCACCGGGTTTTGCAATTCTCGCGTGTATCGGCCGCAGTAGAACTAAGTATTGCACTTCAATAAGGTTAATAGTGAAACAATGGTCCACAAAGTAACCACCACTATGATGCGCGTTTGTTTTGCTGCTATTGACTATGTGCGAAACACAGTTTTTCGCCGTTTTCGGCCACCAAACCGCCGATTTTCAACGCGTTTTCACTGTTCCCGCGTGAACTGACACTGTACTAATTAAATTATCACTTCGTTAAGTAACGACTGTTGAAAAACCACCAAAAATACCAAAAAGATAACGAGCGCGTGTGCGGCTGTTGCTGTTGCTACAGTGTCCCGAACTCGAATGAATAATAATAATAATAATAATAATAATAATAATAATAATAATAATAATAATAATAATAATAATAATAATAATAATAATAATAATAATAATAATAATAATAATAATAATAATAATAATAATAATAATAATAATAATAATAATAATAATAATAATAATAATAATAATAATAATAATAATAATCATAATAATAATAATAATAATCATAATAATAATGATAATAATAATAATAATAATAATAATAATAATAATAATAATAATAATAATAATAATAATAATAATAATAATAATAATAATAATAATAATAATAATAATAATAATAATAATAATAATAATAATAATAATAATAATAATAATAATAATAATAATAAAAATAATAATAATAATAATAATAATAATAATAATAATAATAATAATAATAATAATAATAATAATAATAATATTAATAATAATAATAATAATAATAATAATAATAATAATAATAATAATAATAATACTCTGCACGTTGAATAATAACGCCATGTGATAATTAAGTTTGCAATGTCCAGTCAGAGCTCTGACCAGAATACTGCAATGATGCTTGAAAAAATACAGTAAACACTTTGACATTTTCAGATTTAAATCTGGTAGAAATGCTTTTGTCTGAGCGCAAGTTTGCAAGCTGCGCCAGTAGCTGGTATGTTTGGATGCAGCCCAAGTACGAATCTTGTGCTTTATCCAACTAATTGAAAGTGGTAAAGCTGGTTCAGGACCAACGGTATCATTCGTTTCACCATCTCTAGCCAACTTATCAAATTATAATAATAATAATAATAATAATAATAATAATAATAATAATAATAATAATAATAATAATAATAATAATAATAATAATAATAATAATAATAATAATAATAATAATAATAATAATAATAATAATAATAATAATAATAATAATAATAATAATAATAATAATAATAATAATAATAATAATAACAATAATAATAATAATATTGTGGCTGTCATTTCCGACCCTAAAAATTTCATTGGTTTAGTTGTCTTAGGAGAAACAGAAAAATTAAACCGTCGTTATTCAGAATAAGGGTGCATAAGATATTTTCGGAGTATTATTAATGAATGCTAGTGTATCTGTTTCTTTAGGAATAAGAAGGTCGCACTAAGGATGAATACTTCAGTAATTCAGATATATGAGCCGTTACACAAAACTCTGTGTTTATCTTTTAATATTCGTTAGTTATTAAAATTCATTGCCTTCGCCGTCAGTATATATAAATCTAAAACAATTTCTTTATTTCACAATGGTAATGTAATGAAACCCTAAAGTTTCCTGCAAAGGTAATCCCAACAACGCAATCGTATGTACTAGTACCATTTCATTGAGGCAGCCGAAATAGTGCGAGCGCACTATGAACCACAGCTCGTCTCCAGAAACAGCCGGTTTATTGCTTCAAGAGACATTGATGAGACAGCCGGCTCGCGACAGCCCTTCGTAACAGTAATTCCCTAAAAATCAAAGGATGTCTTCGATTTTCAAAGGCTGTCCCCGTAACATTTTATGCGAATGAGCGAACATAAAGAAACAGGATACAAACAGCCCGTTCGGTTTGACTACTCTCCGGATAGAATACTCTCATCAAACTGGTGAGTATAAACTGTCTCAGTGACAGCATTCATTTAGGCATGCAAGCGTTGTTGCCATTACGGTTCGGCATATGCATCACACATACCGCAGACTGGGCTTTCGACTTTGCACTCAGAGAGTTCATTCTATCTCGTGGCGGATGTCATTGAAAAGCATTACTGCTGGGAAGCCTGGTCCTAGCACAAAATTTGGCTAACCCATAAATGACCGAACCTGCATCGGACAGAAATAGTCGAAAACACGTTTTCGTTCGGCACGTCAGAAAAGACATTGCACTCCGTTGCAAAACAAAAAGTGTTCTGTAAATAGCAGAAACTTTACGTCTGCTTAGCGGATCAAATTGAACTGCCGAGTTTATCACTAAGCAGTGCAATTTGAACTGCTCTGCACGGATGAGTCCAAGATGAAACGTAAAAATAATAAATAATTTATGTTTATTTTGTAATTGATATTTCAGTAATCATGACTGGTTTACCTTTCATCCATTATCTTGAATCCACAAACCTAGTTTAGTTAATTATTTCATCAAGCAAATGTAGACTAAATATAAATGGTTTAGAAGGTTTACTTAGATACTACGCATTATTTCTACGACTAAGCTGGGATTTCATTTTATTTTTGGACATACCAAGGTCAAGATGTTCGCAATATTGATTGTAGTGGCGCATTATTCTATTGATTGGGCTATATTTTGCACAATTTGTTCTATTTTTTCTTTCTGAAAATAATTTCCTGGTTCGTAATTCATGGCTAGGTATATACAAATTTAATTGCGATAATAAAACCTGTTTTAATCCACCTAGTGGTGTAATGATGCCTTTCTCATATCAATGAAACTATTATATATAATACTGTGGTATTCTTCAAAATATTTTTCTTCGATTCTTAAAAGAATAATCGAAATAGATTTGTTTGACCGTCAACTGATAAAAAATGTCAATTGGAAAAGATTTGAGGTCGATTTAGAAAACTTTTTACGGTTTGTCGCTCTTTTCAGTGATGGTATAAAATTTTTAACACAATTTACCCTATATTTCCGGATCCGGAAGTCGGATCCTGATGAAATTAAGGAATTACGTATGGGACCATAGGACCTTTCATTTGAACCTAAGTTTGTGAAAATCGGTCGCGCCATCTATGAGAAAAGTTAGAACACATATTTTCATTTTTTTTGCACATTTTACCCTATAAAGTTAGTGCAAAAAACATTACATACACACATACGCACATACACACACACACACAAACACACACAGACATTTTGCGTACTCGACGAACTGAGTCGAATGGTATATGACACTCGGCCCTCCGGGCCTCGGTTCAAACGTCGGTTTTCACAGTGATTGCATAACCTTTCTATATGAGAAAGGCAAAAAAAAATTTCTTCGATTCTTAAAAGAATAATCGAAATCGGTTTGTTTGGCCGTCTACTGATAAAAACCATAAAATTGGAAAAGATTTGAGGTCGATTTAGAAAATTTTCCAAGGTTTTTCCCCATTTTCAGTGATGGTGTACAATTTTTAACACACTTTACCCTATATTTCCGGATCCGGAAGTCGGATCCGCATGAAATTCAGGCATAACGTATGGGACCACAGGACCTTTCATTTGAACCTAAGTTTGTGAAAATCGGTCGCGCAATCTATGAGAAAAGTTAAAACACATATTTTCTTTTTTTTGCACATTTTACCCCATAACTCTCGAACCGGAAGTCGGATCCAAATAATATTCAGGAATTTTGTATGGGACCACAAGACCTTTCATTTGAATCTAAGTTTGTGAAAATCGGTTCAACCATCTCCGAGAAAAGTTAGTGCAAAAAAACGTTACATACACACATACGCACATACACACACACATACACACACACATACACACACACATACACACACACACAGACATTTTGCGTACTCGACGAACTGAGTCGAATGGTATATGACACTCGGCCCTCCGGGCCTCGGTTCAAAAGTCGGTTTTCACAGTGATTGCATAACCTTTCTATATGAGAAAGGCAAAAAGGTGATTAAATGCATTGAGAAATAATGTCACTGATAGAATAAAGCATTTCAAGGTCGAAGCGTTCTTTAAGTGTTTGTATATTGATGCGCATGCAGCATGCTTCATATGGTGGTAAGGAAATGCTGTCCAGTTTAATTTACGAAGTGCATATAAAAGAAATTGTTTTGAATAGATTTGATGCGTTCTTCGTGAATAATATTGTATGGATTCCATACTAGGCTGCACTATTCCAAAATAGGTCTGACATATGAACTGTATAATAATTTAATTGTGTATGGGTACTGAATGCTATGACTGAAGCGTTTAATAAAGCACAGTATGCTATTCGCTTTATTGACTATGGTATTGTAGTGTTCCACAAAAGATAGCTTGGAGTCTAAGATTACGCGTAAATCTCGTACAATTTTACATTTTTCTACAAGTTGATTTCCTAGATATATGTTTATAGATATAGTCTCGTTTTGCCTACTGAAAGTTATTGAGTTACATTTTTTTTACATTGAGTTGGAGTAGATTTCGTTCTGGAATATTACAGTGTCGTTGATATTTTTAATGTCCATAAAGAGTTTCATATTCAGAGCTTTTAGATTTTTGAGTATGAAGGAAATGTCGTTTATCTGTAAAACGAAGAGGAGAGGACACAATTCCCTTTCCCGTTTTAGAAAAACGTCTTCCAAGCATTTTGTTTCACGTGTTTAGCATCTGAACACACTTAGTCTCACATACCGTCATGTTAAAATTGACACAAATATTATATATTAAAAATGATCTGTTATCATTGTAAACGGTACCCCACATCATTTCGTGCGAATTGAAATTTCTCAGAATCAAGCGTGAAGCAGAGAGGGCTTCAACCATTTCATTAAGCTGTCGTTGTCCAACTTGTGCTCTTGGAAGAATATATTCCGAAGCTATACAAATGTATCTTCCTTTATTGTTTATTTGACAAGCAACGTCGTCTATACTAGAAGTCGAAAGAATGCTTAATCTATAACAGAAATAACACTTTTTAATTCCTAAAACAAAGCAAATATATCACATTTTTGACTATGCAATAAAACTTTGAATGAATCAAGTTTTCATATTATGCTCGACAATTTCACTACTGGATAGTGATTGAATCATTTGCGGCGGATGATAAATTGTCCATCAAATGATACAATCCCTGAGACAATTGGTCATTGAGCTGATAACTGCTTCAAAAAAGTTCTATTTATTGGAAGGGATGCCGTTATGAGAGTCTTTAGGGGTTCCTTTGACTGTAAATATGAAAAAAAGTTTTCTGTTTCGAGAGGGGAGACATCACTTACATTTTTTAGCATGTCTGCACGTGTGCTCTTAGACCATGCATTCATAAAAAGTTTCATTTTGTCTTAGTGCATCTTAAATCCAACACATGCAGAGAGATCATGAGGGCTCTCTCCATAATAAACACATTTTTCAATGTCCTTTCACATCGTATACATTTAGGCTTAATACTACAATGAGTTGCTGTATGCCCGAATTTTGCACGGGTCGTGTAATTCATAACCTGTGGCACGAATAACCGAACAGTAAGACGAATTTTATCGACGTAGGCAACGCAGATCTGGCAAATGTCAATCAAACAAATCTAAGAGACGATATGACTTGTTTTCTATACTAATATATACTGAGTACAATTGCTTCCAATCGAGTATCTTAACTCTCCCAAGCATAGATTTTGAAACGACCAACTCCATTTTTAAGCAAGTCATTGACTGTCAGACTTGTTTCTGTGAAAACACCGTCAATTACCTCATCTTTCGTTAGAATGTAAACTCTATACTGAAGAACGAATAATTCACATGTTACTATTTTGTTAGCCTGTTTCAAATCGTTAACAAAACTCGAATTTTATCTCCATTAACTTTTGAGATTCCTACAGCCTCAGAGAAATGTGATGTCAAATCTTTTGTAATTTGAATCAAATTCAATGGTTTTAATTTGCGTCGAAAATAGACTATCCATGGCCCAGAAGTTCCATCTGGATAATGCTTAGCCCTGGGAGTATTTAAGTTCTTACTATTATCTGGAATCGGATTCGGATGATCCTCCATGTGATCACCCATTACATTAGTTGATTCATTTTAAATTAATAACATCAAAATGAATACTTGTGAATATTATAAGTCCTGTTATAGTTAAAATAATGAAATTAAATTTAATTACATCTACCTTGTTGCTGTTGTCTCTGTTGCTCTGTCGTGAAGAACGACGTGAAGCTTATCCAATTCACAATTGGCAGTTTTTGGTATAGTTCTCTGCTATCTCCGTTGCTCTGCCGTCGTGATCAACAATGAATTTGGTGTGTGCTGCCTATACCTGGCAATGAGTAAGCGCTACAGCTCTTGGTGGCGATTAAATGTAATGCTTGCAGTGTAGCATTTGTGTAAATGATTAAATGTAATGCTTGCAGTGTAGCATTGTAAAGGCACGTAGAAGCAGGAGAGTGCAAAGGCACACCGGTGCGAAGGCACCTCGGTGCAGAAGCATATCGGTGCGGAGCACAAGGAAGAAGGAGACAAGACAACTCGATCTTTCCACTGCCATACAACACGCAGCTATACACCGGTGACCTGCACTGGTTGCAGCTGGCGAAGACAAAAGAGAATCGGAAATCGTGTGGTGCTGAATGTCAGGTAGCAGTAGCATAACATCGTATTCTATCGCTACAGTTAGCTTCAGCGTTGTATCAACGTCCAGATACATCCAACAAGAATCTAGAGCAACGAGGATCAACACGGCAGTGCAACAGAGATAGACAACAATTTCAAGGTAGAAGTTTTTTCGTTTCCTTTTGATTGAGTTCTGTGTAGTGTTGGTTTCATTTTTAATTTCAAAGTTTGATTCAAAAATTTAATGTAATGGATGAATCTATGGACGAAAATTTGATTCAAAAACCTAGCATGAATCCTATCCCCCCAAACGAAAAAATATCAGGAGAGCTCTTCTGGGCCTTGGATAGTCTTTTTTAGACGTAAATCAAAGCCATTACAAATTTCTAAAGGTTTGACATCACGATTCTTTTCAATCAAAGAGATCATAAAAGTGAATAACGATAAAACTCGTGTTGCAGTAAATAATTTGAAACACGCGAATGATATTGTCTCTTCGGAACATTTCACTAGAGAGTATAAAGTTTACATACCCTCCACAGATGTCGAAATTGACGGTGTTGTTACCGAAGCGAGTTTTTCGGTAGATGATTTACTCAAGCATGGTGTTGGTCGTTTCAAGAAGTCCATGCTTGAGGGTGTGAAAATACTGGAGTGCAAACAACTGTACTCAGTAGTTCATGAAGAGGGAAAAAAAGTTAATCGCCCATCAGACTCGTTTCGAGTGACATTTGCCGGGTCTGCGTTGCCGTCCCATGTCTATGTCGATAAAATTCGCCTCCCTGTTCGGCTTTTTGTTCCAAATGTAATGAATTGTACGAACTGCAAAAAATTCGCGCACACAGCTACTTACTGTAGTAATAAACCAAAATGAATTAAGTGTGAAGGGCCTCATAAAGATAATGATTGCAACAAGGAAATTGAAAAATGTATTTATTTTGGGGAGAGCCCTCATGATGATATTTCAGTATGCGCTGCATTTAAAGTGCACAAAGACAAAATTAAGCTTTCTTTAAAAGCACGGTCTAAGCGCACATATGCAGAAATGCTTAAAACGGTCATTGATGTCCCCTCTTTGGGAACCGAAAACGGGTTTTTAAATCTGGAGGAACCAGAGGACTCTGACTTTGACGAAAATAGTGAAGGTAATTCGTTTATCACTACCCAAGGGTCAGTTAAGAGAAAGAATTTCCTCCATATTACCAAAAAATACACCTAATATTTCATCTTCAAAAAAAGATCCCCGTGTTAAACAAAAAAAGTCAAAACCAAAGACTGTGCCTCCTGGTTTGTCAAATTCACAAACCAATCCAGGATCTAGCACAGAAAAAGATAATAATCCTTAGGGCTCCATTTCACAGCCACCAACAGGATTATTGAAGTTATCGGAAATTGTAGAATGGATTTTCTCAGCATTCAATATATCTGAACCCTTAAAGACCCTCATAATGGCATTCCTTCCAATATCTAGAACCTGTTTGAAGCAGTTATCAGCTTAATGGCTAATTGTCTCAGGTTTTGTATCTTTTGATGAATAATTTATCACCCGCCGCAATTGATACAATCACTGTAATGCAGTGGAATTGTCGAAGCATCATGCCAAAACTTGATTCATTTAAAATCTTATTGCATAGTCAAAAATGTGATGTATTTGCTTTATGCGAAACATGGCTTACTTCAAACATTACTTTAAATTTTAATGATTTTAACATTATACGTCCCAATAGAGACTCTCCGTATGGTGGAGTGCTTTTGGGAATTAAGAAATGCTATTCCTTTTATAGATTAAACATCCCTTCAACATCTAGTATAGAAATTGTTGCTTGCCAAATAAACATTAAAAGAAAAGATATTTGTATAGCTTCGGTTTATATTCCTCCAAAAGCACAAGTTGGACAGCGACAGCTTAATGAAATGGTTGAAGCCCTTCCTGCTCCACGATTGATTCTGGGGGATTTAAATTCGCACGGTATTATGTGGGGTTCCATTTTCAATGATAGCAGATCATCTTTAATACAAAACATTTGTGACAATTTTAACATGACAGTTTTAAATATGGGTAGCATGACACGGATCCCAAGACCTCCTGCACACCCAAGTGCATTAGATCTATCTCTTTGCTCAACATCAATTCGACTAGATTGCACCTGGAAAATATTGCCTAATTTAGATGGTAGCGATCATTTACCAATCATCATCTCAATTAGCAGTAGCAATTGCATTGCTACTTCAGCTAGTATTCCATATGATTTGACAAAAACTATCGACTGGATTAAATACCAAAGTAGTATCTCTAGTATTTTGAATTCAATGGAAGAGCTCCCTCCACTTGAAGAATATGACTTCCTCGTTTGTTCGATTCTGGAGGCCGCAGAACAATCCCAAACTAAACGCTTTCCTGGGCCAACGACTAACAGAAGGCCTCCCAACCCCTGGTGGGACAAAGAGTGCTCAGAGGCCAAACTCGCTAAACAAAATGCTTGCAAGACGTTTCTAAAACGGGGAGGAGGAACTCCTCAGAATTTTGAAAAACTTATGGTTTTAGAAACCAAGTACAAGGCCATACTTCGAGCCAAAAATTGTAGCTATTTTGTCGAAGATTTGTCAAGAGAAACCTCAATGAGCACTCTTTGGAATACGGCCAGACGAATGAGGAATCGTAACGTGAGCAATGAGAGTGATGAATACTCGAACCGATGGATATTTGACTTTGCTAGGAAAGTTTGCCCAGACTCTGTTCCTACGCAGAGCATTATTCGGGGATCTCCTCCAAACAATACTTTTATTAATAACCCATTTTCAATGATGGAATTTTCCATAGCACTCTTGTCTTGTAACAATAACGCTCCTGGATTGGACAGAATTAAATTCAACTTGGTTAAGAATCTGCCCGACCTCGCAAAAAGACGTTTGTTGGAATTGTTCAACAAGTTTCTTGAGCAAAATATTTTTCCACCTGACTGGAGGCAAGTGAAAGTTATAGCCATTCAAAAGCCGGGGAAACCAGCTTACAATCACAACTCATATAGACCCATTGCGTTGTTGTCCTGCATCAGAAAATTGTTCGAAAAAATTATTCTACGACGTTTCTACGGTTTGTTGTCAGATACTCAGTTTGGCTTCCGTAGAAATAAAGGGACGAATGATTGCCTTGCATTACTTTCGTCTGACATCCAAATTGCCTTAGCTCAAAAACAACAAATGGCATCTGTATTTTTAGACATTAAAGGAGCATTTGATTCAGTTTCCAATGATGTTCTTTCAGACAAGCTCCACCAACATGGACTCCCAGCGGTTATAAATAATTATTTGCACAACCTTTTGTCAGAGAAACGCATGCATTTTTCACATGGCGATTTGGCAACATTCAGAATGAGTTACATGGGTCTACCGCAAGGCTCATGCCTCAGCCCGCTCCTGTATAATTTCTATATAAACGACATTGACCGCTGTCTCGTAACCCCATGTACACTAAGACAATTGTCAGATGATGGCGTGGTTTCAGTTACTGGACCCAAAGCTATTGATCTGCATAAACCATTGCAAGATACCTTAGATAACATGTCCGTTTGGGCTGTTCATCTTGGTATCGAATTCTCTGCGGAGAAAACAGAGTTAGTCGTCTTTTCAAGAAAGCATGATCCCGCGAAGCTTCAGCTCCATATGATGGGAAGAATGATACAACAGGTTTTAACTTTTAAATACAGCGGGGTGTGGTTCGATTCCAAATGCACGTGGGGAGGACACATTAGGTAGGTAACGAAATGCCAACAAAGAGTAAATTTTCTTCGAACAATAACAGGATCTTGGTGGGGTGCTCATCCGCAAGATCTAATAAAATTGTATCAAACAACGATACTTTCAGTGATGGAATATGGATGCGTTTGTTTTCGTTCAGCTGCAAACTCTCATATTATCAAACTGGAGCGAATTCAGTACCGTTGTTTGCTAATTGCCTTAAGCTGCATGCATTCGACACATACAATGAGTCTTGAAGGTCTGGCGGGAGTTCTTCCATTAAAAGATCGATTTTGGGAGCTTTCATCACGCCTGCTAATAAGATGTGAGGTGCTGAATCCCATGCTAATTAATAATTTCGAACGACTAGTCGAGCTTCGATCTCAAACAAAATTCATGACAGTATATTTTAATCACATGTCACAGGAAATCAACCCATTAAGATTTATTGCTATCCGTGACAGCCCCCTAAATGTCCCAGACTCAACTATATTTTTCGATACATCCATGCAGCGCGAAGTGCGGGGAATCCCGGATCATCTACGCTCGACGGAAATCCCAAAAATATTTTCAAGTAAGTTCAGGCATATTGACTCTGAGAAAATGTTTTACACGGACGGATCGCGAATTGAAGAAGCGACAGGGTTTGGTATGTTCAACAATAATGTTTCGGCCTCATTTAGGCTTCAAGAACCTGCATCTGCAGAGTTAGCAGCAGTTCATTATAGTTTGAGTGTAATCGTCACATTATCTCCAAACCAATATTTCCTCTTCACAGATAGTCTAAGTGCAATTGAAGCCATTCGCTCAAACATGACTGGCAAGACTGAACCGTTTTTCCTGAACAAAATAAAACAGTGCCTGAACGACATATTAAACAATAATTATCTAATCACTATAGTCAGGGTCCCGGCTCATTGCTTCATTCCTAGCAATGAAAGAGCCGATATTTTAGCCAAACGTGCTGCTATTGAGGGAGAAATTTATGAGAGACCGATTGCTTTCAACGAATTCTATAGCTCCTCTCGCCAAAGAAAACCTGCCAGCTGGCAAGCTTCTTGGGATAAAGATGATCTGGGTCGGTGGATGCACTCAATTATTCCAAAAATATCGACAAAGGCATGGTTCAGGGGACCGGATGTGAGTAGGGATTTCAATCGTGTGATGTCCAGACTCATGTCCAATCACTACACGTTAGACGCACATCTCCTTCGAATTGGGCTCTCCGAGACTAATCATTGTGCTTGTGGCGAAGGTTATCGGGATATTGATCATGTCCTTGGACATGCGTGGAGTATCGTGATGTCAGATCTCAACTAATAATTTCCTTGCGTACCCAAGGTAGACTATCCAATGTCCCAGTTCGAGACATTCTTGCTTGTCGTGACCTTCCATACATGAAACTTATTTATCATTTCATAAAGAAAATTGGAGTTTCAATTTAATAAAGGCCCCTTTTAAGACTTAGTTCTGATTCCAGCTGCGTCCATGAGTTCAACCAGTAGCTAAATTAGAATAGAAATTATGTAATGATACAAACAAACTCGAAACAGTTTATGAAATTATCAACAAAATGTCTGAAAATAACAGCTTATTTATAATTTATAGAAGTTTATTGTTTGGTTCAAATAATATTTCCGAGTGGATTTCATAATTAGTGACGAGTTACCTAAGATGATATTTAAGTAATAAGAGGAATATGTTTTAATAAATTCAAATCGTTGTGACTATGTTAGAATTAAATTAGGATAAGAATTTTATGTAAAAGTGATGCTACGGCGAAGAAAAACTTATGTAAACTGTCTTGAGAAATAAACGTATTTATGAAAAAATCTTTTAATTTACGGTAATTTTCTAGTTAATAATTTTTGATTAAATATCTTTTTAACAGTTTAACTGAGAGACAGTTCGATTTATATAACTAAACTACAACAAAAACTAAAATAGTGAACTAATTAGAGGGTATTCTGAAATTGCACATTTTTCTTGAAATTTACTTTTGGCTGAAATAAGTTTATGGTTGACGGTAGTGACGTCTGCTATTTGGTGAACTGTTGAAGTCCTGGTGAACCACGGAAGATCCAGAATCATTTTCAGGGCTCTGTTCTGCAGCACTTGGATTTTGTGCCGATGTGTAACGGCACACCTCCCCCACACAGGCAACGCGTACTGAAACATTGGAGCGATGATCTGGGTGTAAACGGCTAACTTATTCTTGCGAATAAGAGGTGACCTTCTCTTGATTAACGGGTAGAGACACTTGATTAGCAAGGAGCATTTAGTTTTTATATTATCAACGTGCGAACGGAAAAGCAGATTACAATCAAAAGTGAGCCCCACCTCATTGGACCAGTCGATTGGAAGCCCATCAACCACGATCTTGCAATCAGCTGGAGGAGTGAGTCGCTGAGATAGACTGTATGGAAACAGGATCGCCTGAGTTTTGGAAGCGTTAGTTTTTATCTTCCAGGTGTTCATGTAACTGGCAACGGAATTAGGGCAGTTTTGCAGCTTTTTTGGTGAGATGTTCCTTCCTTCCAAAGGATAGCTCTATCATCCGCGGAGAAGCGGAATTGGCAACCATCAGGAAGACGAGGGAAATCCGAGGTGTAGACGTTGTACAATACTGGTCCGAGAATACTACCCTGAGGTACTCCGGCGGGTACAACAAACCCGTTTGACAGAGTTCCGTTCACGCTGACTTTGAAGCTTCTGTCACTGAGGTAGTTTTGCACTATCTTGATGAGGTACACTGGGAAGTTGTAGCGAAATATCTTGTTGATGAGACCCTCGTGCCATTCGTTATCGAATGCCTTCTCGACGTCCAGTAGAGCCATGGCTGTAGACTTTGCAATAAGCTTGTTACGGTCGATGATGTTCACTACTTTTTGCAACTGATGAGCTGTGGAATGGCCTTTTCTGAATCCGAACTGTTCGGGCAAGAAAATATTGTTGTTTTCGATGTGCAACAGAACACGATCTAAGATTAGTCTTTCGAAGAGCTTGCTTAGCGACGACAGAAGGCTAATGGGACAATAGCTAGAGAGATTCGTTGGATTATTAGATGGTTTAAGTAACGGTACAACCTTGGCGATTTTCCACTCCGAGGGGAAGTAGTTTAAATGGAGACATCTGTTGAAAACACTGGCAATAAAGGTGTAGGTCTGATGGCTGAGTTTCTTCAATGTAAGGTTAAAAATCGAGTCAAAGCCCGGCGCCTTCATGTTTTTGGATGCTTTTACTGTTGCGGCAACTTGTTCGGGTTTAACCTTGACATTTTCCGGAACGTAGCAGCGAGTGTTACGCAAAGTGGACATCGTTTCTCGAACTGCGTCTTCCATGGGACTGACAACGGAATTACAACCTGTGAGAGCTCAAAATGTGTTCGCCGATTGCGGTCGCTTTTTCAAACGGGGTGACCAGAATCACGTTATTCTGAGCTAACGAAGGGATTTGTTTCGGTTTAGACTTTAATACCTTTGACACCTTCCAGAAAAGCCGCGGAACGGTTCTAGCCTTTGGATCATTGACGAAAAGTTTTCGTTTTTCAGATCATCCACTCGAGAACTATTCAGCTCTGACAATTTCGATGCAACGTATTTTTTCGACAAATCATGAAATTGGCGCCGTACTTTGTTACTTTGACGGATAATTGCTTTGGTCATCGAGTCGATTTTAAGCAATACTTCGTAAACCGGAACCTGTCTAACGCAGTGGTTCTCTATATCGTCAGTGGAATTCAAAGCTTTGGTTGCATCGATATGTCGATCAACAATCCGGGCGAATTCCACCCAGTTGACGTCGTGGTAGTTTTTTCTGGATTGCGGTTCACCGTGCTGAATATCACCACCGATTTGAAATGAAACCGGAAAATGATCAGAGCTGAGATCATTTATTGTAACTGGATGGCTCAGCGAGTCGAAATTCGACAGAACTATGTCCAAGGTGGACGAGATGCCGGCAGGCGAAAGATATGTCAGCTGATACGGAGCGTGGATAGTGTAATATCCCCGACGGCTTCGATAACAGATGTTCGATAGTGTGGTTGAATAGTATATTTAATAGTTTTCCTGATGGCTAGAGCGACACCTCCTCCGCCCGAGTGGGTTCGATCCAGGCTAACTATGTTAAACCCAGGAAAACTGAAGTTATTTCCGTGTTTTAAATGTGTTTCTGTTATAGCTGCAATGTCTGTGGATTGCTGCTCCTAAAGATAGTACAACTCAAGGCGTTTCCGCGACAATCCGCGGGCATTCCATAAAACAACATTTAACGGGTTAACAGGCATATTGTATGATGAATTGCCCTAACACTGAAATCTGGTCAAATCTTGTTTGACATTTTTGCATTTTGTTGCACATCTCTGCGAACATCGGTAAGAGATTTTCGGTGGTAAATTTGGGCGGAATATTTTGGTCCAAATGAGGGGTATTTAAATGGGGACTCACCTGAGCTGGTTGACTCTTCACTCCAGCAAGTGGCATTCCGGATCCTGCCAAAAACGATGACCAGAGAACCATGAGATTTGGCTGCGGCGGCAGTTGCTGTGTGGAGGAAGTTCCTGCGCCGTTCCCCCGATTTGACGTCAGCACAGGAATATCGCCGTTATTGAAAACCGGACCCTTGTTAGGTTTTCATCCAGGCTGATGATTTTGCGATGCACGTTTCCGTATTTGCTTGTACTCCTCCCTCTTTCCACACTGCTTGTCGATAGACCGATGAGCTTCCCCGCAATGGATACACTGTAATACGGCGTCTCCTTCAGCACGGCAGCTGGACGTTAAATGACCCTGACCGCAGTTGTTGCATCTCGGTTGAAGATGGCAGTTGCGTGTACCGTGTCCGAAGTTCAGACAGCGCATACACTGGGTGACGTCACGGTTTGTCCCACGGTACGGTTCACGATCATATTGCTGATGGATCTAACGGCTTTCAAAGCGTTCAGTGTAACTGTACCCTTTTTAAAATGCACAAGGTACAAGCAATCGCGATACCTGTTAGTGACGTCCTTCCTAGTCATCGGGAAAACAGAAACCGGTTGGAACTTGTATCGTTCGGCGTTGCTTCTTCTACTACTTCGGACAGCTCATCGAGAGGGCCACCGAATCTGTTGACATCGCTTACGTTGGTTGCAGTACGGTTGCTTCTTATTTCCGAACGAGCGGAGTGCACTGACGTCACATAACCAATTGTGGATTGATTCTGGTTCTGGTTTTGAATAACCACACGCGGACTGGGTGTGTTATTTTTGTTACGTTTAGGATTCGCCTCTGAACTAGCTTTTGAGCCTACCGAGCGGCGTCTACGTTTCGCCATATAAACTCATCAACGAACGAACAAACGCGAGACAACGAAAACACGTCTGAACACGTTCAACTAACGAGAAAGAATCTGACTCCGCTTTTTACCGAATGATTTTTGTCGTAAATACGACTTACTTTACTATGGGGTGCCTTTTCAAAATTTACCCTCTGAGGGGTGATAAGTTTTTGATCGTGAATTTCTCTTGTTGTATCTAATGAATCAACATAATTTTTGCTACATGCCATCAGAAATATGATCACAATTTGATGATACAATTTTCAGTTGTGTGACATAATCTCAAATCATTCAAAATCAAACTTTTCTGAAATGTTTGATATAAACAAGTATCAAAGATGATATATCATAAGGCTCCGTTACCTTTCTCGTATCTGTGAAAGAATTTATATAATCTAACTACCAATAGAATCGAAATTTTTCAACTTAATCGTGTATAGCAAAAGCATTGAAGTATTTCAATAGTACACTATTGAAAAACCTGTCTCAATTGACCCATGTCAACACCAGCCAATCAGAACTCGTTCTGAGGAAGAGAACAAAATATCTGCTGCTGTACAACAAATCGTTCGAGAAAAATGTTCCGAAAAGTGATGAATATCGTAGTGAGTTCCTCAATTTGGTCCTTCTGAATGCTAGAAACGAATCCCTACAGCATATTGATAGTTTCTTTCAATAAATTATGCAAATCCGAAATGAAATAATCGACTTTAAAATTCTGTATGCGGCTGTTTTTATAGCTCCTAACAAAAATTGGATCAGTTTGGATTCGATAGCCACTGCGAGCAGATGTATTTTGTGTCGTTTGCAAAGCTAGTTTCACTTCCGACAAGAGCGATTATGTCACAGCTGCCAGTCATTTGCATTAATGAAAAACAACGGTGGAGAGCATTACACAAAATCAGCCATTCTAATGGCTCAAAAGTTTTCAAAAGAACTATTAGGATTTGTTGTTCGCAAATCGAAGGTAAATATCCTCCGTTTAGTGCAAATCTAGAACAGCTTGGTTAGATTTGTGTACTTTTCGCTGTGTGAAATTCACAGTAATCGAGATCAAGTGAAGCCTTCTTTGTTTTAGCGAAAAATGTTCCAGAGTTTAATATCGTAGAGAATTACGCAGTTTGACCCTTCTGAATGCTAGAAACGAATCCCTATAGCATAGTGATAGCTTCGTTCAATAAATTTGGCCTATTGTATTATTGATCAACCCAGCGAATTAATGTTTTCTTTATTGGAAGATTATAATCGGTTGTAAACGGTACACCTACACCAACCATATCAGTATCGCACCCACGTACAACAGTTCAGCCTGGATCACAAACGCTTTCATAAAAGGTTCTTTTCAGAGCCACCATTATTTTATTATAGAGAACTATACTGGTTATTTCATAATATTTGTGTTTCAGAATGTTAAATGTAACTAATCTGTACTTTAGTTAAGGTGCATCGTTTCAAATTCTACATACAACTTCATACAATTGATCAACTAATTGATATTCGGAAGTATTAAGGAACATGTCAGTTGTTTTCGTATTCACGACATCCAGTTATGTCTCTGACATTACCCACCCGCCTTTTTACAGTTCTTGATCCTTAATTTTCCCATACTATCTTTTATTTCTCAATAAAGCAGTGATGGCAGATAGTAACAAAAAGAGATCGACGAAAACAAATGGTTTACTTGTTTATACTGTTTTTCTAGCGTGCACTTCAAGTGCCGTAATATAATTTAAAAGCGATTAGACGAGCCAAATAAAAGCCTTTTTTTGCTCGACTGATTGCTCTGATACTTACCAACGCATAGTAGATATGAAGAGTAGTAGAATTAAAATTTATCTTTTTACTTTTGTGGCCGAAGCTCCCAGAGTTCATCGTCAAATAAATAACCGTACCTAGTCACTTGCTTATTTGCTTATTCAGTAATCTACCTGTTTCATTACCTACCTAGTCTTCACGATGGGTAGTGAGCTTGTACGAATCAATAGGCATAAACAAGAACTCGATGGCACAAAACTCTCTTCGACCATATTGATTAACAGAGGGTGGCGGTTCTCCTTTGAGTTTTCAATAGTTAGTTTAAATCGATAATTTCGACTGTTTGAAATGTATTGAGATGTATTTTTAAATATAAAAAAAGAAAATTGAATCAGGGAACAATAAATTTATGTTTATTTTGTAACTGACATTTCTGTTATCATGACTCCTTTACCTTTCATCCTTGTCTTTAAACATAATTTTATTTCCGAAATTTCCATTCATTAGTGAATACAGATAAATACAGATTTTTATACAAAGCAATACAGATTTTCTATGAAAATATCTGGCATCTCTGCTCCCACGTTTACAGCTTCTTATGTCAAAATAATGCTTTTCCAGATCTCGGCTAAACTTCTCTAATCGCATTCTAATCCAGCGAGATCCCTGCTAAACTTTTTTACTCCTGGTAAAACTTGTTTGAGTTCAGACAAAGTTTAGAGTGATTTGCCCCTTACCTTTCATCCATTATCTTCAAGCAGCGTACCAGACCAACACGACACAATAGAAACAATACCGTTAGGCGGTTTCAAGTGCTAGTGCATTGAAAGTCTGTAGACTTTAAATAGTGATCGAACGTTTGGAGTGGTGCCGTGACCCGGTGCTGTGTGCTTTTTTCCTCTTGGAGTTTTTTTTTGCACACGAGCACATTTACAATTCAATCAACACGTTGCTCCAGCGGCCGAGCTTCGCTACGGAGCACACCGATTAACCAAGGTCAGACATTGGTGCCTATTCATTGTTTAAGATAAGTAATATTCTCTTTTCCTATTTCATCTGTCGTTTAAATTACCTGAAAATATCCCAGATATTTTACCCGCGCGGATACAATTCCCTGTCATGATAAACCCTGAGAAACATAATCCTGATCCACCAGATAGTGAAATGGATACAACTGCTAATAGCAACAAACCCCGCGTTAAAAGTTATTCCGACGAACTTGCACTCCCGGCCGGACCGTATACGGTTTGTTTCCGGCCCAAATTAAATGGAAAAAATTGAACATTCTTCAATTATCAAGATAACTGACAAAGCGATACTCAACCGTTAAGAGTATTGACAGCGCCCAGACAAGCTTAGGGTCTCGTTAACCAGTGCAAAACAGCCTAACGAGATCGTTCAATGCGAGCTCTTTACGCGGGAATATCGTGTGTACATCCCCGCTCGTGAAGTCGAGATTGACGGCGTGGTCACCGATGCCAGTTTGACATGCGAAGACGTTCTTAAGTACGGGATGGGTTGCTTTAAAAACCCCTTACTTAAGACCGTAAAGATACTGGATTGCAAGCGATTGCATTCAGTGTCGATCGCGGGGGATGGTACCAAATCATATCCCCAATCAGACTTGTATCGGGTGACCTTCGCTGGTTCGACTTCAGCTAACTACGTCCTCCTGGACCGAGTGCGCCTCCTCCCTGTTCGTCTTTTTGTGCCGCGTTTAATGAACTGCACCAACTGCAAGCAACTGGGACACACAACATCCCATTGCAATAATAAGCTCCGTTGTACTAACTGTGGGGGGTCTCATGCGGATGGCTCTTGCGGTAAGGGCATTGAAAAGTGACTTTACTGCAAGACCTAATGGCATGTCCCACGTACAAAACGCACAAGGATAACATGAAGCGTTCCCTGAAGGAACACTC
Organism: Malaya genurostris; assembly: GCF_030247185.1. Classification (NCBI taxonomy): domain Eukaryota; kingdom Metazoa; phylum Arthropoda; class Insecta; order Diptera; family Culicidae; genus Malaya; species Malaya genurostris. The sequence continues at coordinate 152,165,366 of NC_080571.1, forward strand.
CAAACGTTCCTTTGCTGACATGCTCAAGAGTCCCACACCACCTAAACAATCAACGAACCTGCTTGTCAACTGACGAGAGCGAATTTGACGACCCATTGGAAGGTACCTCTTCGGCGGTCCCTCATAGCTTTAGAAAAAGAGTAAACAAATCCTCTCATAAGCTCCCAAGTAAGGGTTCGAAGTTGTCTTCCGATGGGCCTCCAACATTTATATTTAGAAGTAGTGGAGAAAAAGCTCCGAAGAAAAAAGTTCCTGGTCTAGGAAAACTCAATTCTGAGAAGGAATTCCCACCACTTCCCAGGACACCAAAATCCCCAAGTGCCCCTGAAAACCCGACAGAGAATCAACTGGGTGCTGGGCTCATATAATTCTCTGATGTTGTTGACTATATTTTTACCACCTTCAATATCTCTGATCCTCTTAAAAGTCTGTTCATGGCTTTGATACCTACAGTTAAAACTTTTTTGAAGCAGTTGACTGCAAAATGATCCCTTCTTTCAGCGATCGTATTCTTCGATGGCTAATTCATCCACCGTTGTCTTCATGATGACAACAGATCAACCGCGATCTATGATCTTTGCGATAACTTCAATATGATTATCCTGAATACCGGAGAAATGACACGGATTCCTGTACCATCAGCAAGACCAAGCGCGCAGGATTTATCCTTATGCTCCACCTCGCTACGATTGGATTGAACGTGGACGGTGATCCCCGATCCCCACGGTAGCGATCATCTACCTATCGTAGTTTCTATTGCTTGCGGATCAAGACCGTCGAAGAAAATCAATGTTTCGTATGACCTCACACGAAATATTGATTGGAAATACTACGCAAATTCAATGTCGGAAAAATTAGTAACATCACAAGAACTTCCACCGGAGGAAGAGTACACGTTTATGGCTGGCTTGATTCTCGATACTGCGATTCAAGCTCAGACGAAACGTGTACCCGGCGCGAAAACTAACATCCATCCTCCTAACCCGTGGTTGAACGTGGAAGTTCCGAAAAAATGTAACACCTGATAATTATCGGAATTACGTGGCGTTAGACAAGCAAATGAAGAACTTAGTTAAAGCAAAGAAACTTGGTTATTGGCAACGGTTTGTTTACGGATTATCAAAAGAAACATCGATGAGCACTCTTGGGAACACAGCCCGACGAATGCGAAACCAAACCACTACGAACGAAAGCGACGAATATTCCAACCGTTGGATATTCGATTTCGCTAAAAAAGTATGTCCAGACTCTGAATCGGAACAAAAGATCTCCCGCGCCGCGACATCCAATACAAACGTAACACCATTTTCGATAGTAGAGTTCTCACTTGCACTCTTGTCGTGTAACAATGAAACCCCGAGACTAGACAGAATTAAATTCAACTTGTTGAAAAATCTTCCTGCCTCTGCCAAAAGGTGCTTGCTGAATTTATTCAACAAGTTTCTCGAGGGTAATATTGTCCCACACGACTGAAGACAAGTGCGAGTGATCGCCATTCAAAAACCAGGAAAACCAACAATTCGTATCGGCCGATTGCTATGCTTTCCTGCATCCGGAAATTGTTTGAAAAAATGATTCTAATTCGTCTAGACGGTTTTCCAACGGTTTGCTTTCAGATACACAATTTGGTTTCCGCAGGGGCAAAGGAACGAACGATTGTCTTGCGTTGCTATCAACAGAAATTCAAATGGCATTTCCTCGTAAAGAACGAATGGCGTCAGTTTTCCAAGATATCAAGGGGGCTTTTGACTCAGTTTCCATAAACATCCTATCTGAGAAGTTGCATCAGCATATTCTTTCACTAATTTTGAATAATATTTTTGTATAATCTATTGTCCGAGAAACACATGTATTTCGCGCATGGTAATTTGTCGACAATACGATTTAGTTACATGGGTCTTCCTCAGGGCTCATGTTTAAGCCCCTTTTTATACAATTTTTACATAAACAATATCAATGAATGTATCATTACATCTTGCACGTTAAGACAACTTGCTGACGACAGCTTTGTGTCCATTATAGGACCCAAATCTGCCGATCTTCCAGGACCATTACTAGATACCCTGGACAACTTGTCGACATGGGCTCTTCAAATGAGTATCGAGTTCCCTACGGAGAAAACTGAACTGAAAGCGAGAACCAGCACAATTACAGCTTCAACAAAGGGGTGAAACCATAGCTCAGGCTTCACATTCAAATATCTCGGGGTCTGGTTCGACTCCAAAGGCACCTACGGATGTCACATTAGGTATCTGAAACAAAAATGCCAACAAAGAATCAACTTTCTTCGTACAATAACCGGATCGTGGTGGGGTGCCCATCCAGGAGATCTTATCAGGTTATACCAAACAACGATATTGTCCGTGATGGAATATGGATGCTTTTGCTTCCGATTCGCGGCGAACACTCATTTTATCAAGCTGGAAAAAATCCAGCATCGTTGCTGGCGTATTTCCATAGGTTGCATGCAGTCAACTCATACGATGAGTCTCGAAATGTTGGCGGGCGACGTACCGTTGAAAAATCGATTTTTGGATCTCTCCAGGCGCGTAGCCAGAGAAAATTTTCGGGGGGGGGGGGGGGGTTTAGAACATGGTGATAAATCAACACATGTACAATTTATATCACAATGTTTCCCATGGGTTATAATTTTTTGTTTCGGGGGGGGGGGGGGGGGTTTGAACCCCTAAACCCCCCCCCCCTGTATACGCGCCTGGATCTCTCATATCGACTTCTTATCCGATGCGATATTTTGAATCCGATAGTGATTGAAAACTTCGAAAGGCTTATCGAGCTTAATTCTCAGATCCGTTTTATGTCCTTGTATTTTGATTACATGGCTTAGAATATTAACCCTTCTGTTTGTTCCCAACCGTGCTCATTTCTTGTATACTTCTGATTCTACGTGTTTTTCGACACATCCACGAAAGAAGAGATTCGTGGAATTTCGGATCACGTACGCCCTCATGTGGTCCCTAATATATTTTATATAAAATTTAGAACAGTCAACTGTGAAAAGATGTTTTACACTGGCGGATCAAACATCAACGAGTCCACAGGCTTCGGCATCTTCAATCAGAACATCGCCGCTTCGTACAAACTCAGTGATCCGGCTTCAGTCTACGTCGCAGAATTAGCTGTTATTCAGTACACCCTCGAGATCATTGAAACCTTGCCCAAAGACCATTACTTTATTGTCTCGGACAGTCTAAGCTCAATAGAAGCTCTCCGGGCAATGAAGCCAGGACAGTATCCCCCATATTTCCTGGGGAAAATACGGGAACACTTGCGAACTTTATCTGAACGGTCTTATTCAATATCGTTAGTCTGGGTCCCTTCGCATTGTTCCATTCCAGGAAATGAAAAGGCAGACACATTGGCTAAGGTGGGCGCACTAGAAGGGGATATTTATGAACGACCAATCTGCTTCAATGAATTTTTCAGTATCTCTCGTCAGAAAACTCTCGAAAGTTGGCAAACTTCATGGAGCAATGACGAACTGGGACGATGGCTACACTCTATTATCCCTAAGGTATCGACGAAACCTTGGTTCAGGGGGACGAACGTTAGTCGCGATTTCATTCGTGTTATGTCGCGGCTCATGTCAAATCATTACAGTTTCAACGCACATCTCCGGCGTATTGGGCTCGCGGAGAGCGGTCTCTGCACCTGTGGCGACGGTTATCAGGACATCGAGCATGTCGTGTGGTATCGCGTAGAGTATCGCGACTAACATTCGCCCGATTCTCTCAATCCCTCGCCTGTCCACTATCTCTGTCTAAAATAACAAGATCTTTTCGCTGTCACTAATTTTTTCATTCCCTCTTCCTCCGTTTCTCCACCATCTCGATGTCTACTAATTTGATCTTTGTCGTTTTTAGTCATTCGTTCCCATAACCCTTTTTTCACTCCGTTTTTCACAACATTACTTCTCTATGTTTCTTTCAATCTCCTAGGCAACATCACCATCATCGTCCACGGAAAATTGCTCCATTCGATGTACTACATGCGGGCCACCCGCCGATTATCCGTGGCCTGGGGGTGTTTCCCGCGGGCCCATTGATACGTAGAATCGTCATATGGAAGACACTCGTGTTATATTCAATCCACGTTCTAGGTACGAGGTTATCGAATCGAGGAAATGACTGGTTTGACGGCGAGTGTCCGCAGTTGGTCGAAGAGAAGAATGCAACAAGGGCGAGGATGCTGCAACACCGCACTAGAGCGAACGAGCAACGATACAGACAGGCACGGAACAGACAGGACACGGTTTTCCGGAAGAAAAAGCGCCACCAGGAAGAACAAGATCGCGAAGCGATGAAACAGCTGTATCGCGCAAATGACACACGAAAATTTTATGAGAAGGTGAACCGCTCACGTAGAGGCTACACGCCACAGGCCGAAATGTGCAGAGATACCAGTGGTAACCTTCCCACGAGCGAACGTAAGGTGATCGACAGGTGGAAACAGTACTATGACAAGCATCTGAATGGCGATGCACAAGATACAGAGAACGGTACAGGAATCAATCTGGGTGCACGCTCAGCCGACGACAGATTCCCAGCCCCTGATCTGTCGGAGATAAGTGAAGAGATCGACAAGCTGAGGAACAACAAAGCCGCGGGCAATGATCAGTTGCCAGGCGAGCTGCTCAAACATGGAGGAGAGGCACTGGCTAGAGCGCTGCACTGTATGATTTCTAGGATTTGGGAGGGGGAGATTCTACCGCAGGAAAGGATGGATGGAGTGGTATGTACCGTCTAAAAAAAGGGCGATAAGCTCGAATGTTGCAATTATCGTGCAATCACATTGCTGAACGCCGCCTACAAGGTACTCTCCCAAATCCTTTACGTCGTCTATCACCAATAGCTAAGGAATTCGTAGGACCGTACCAAACGGGATTTACTGGAGCCCGCGCCACTACGAATCACACATTCGCGATTAGACAAGTACTCCAGAAGTGTCGTGAATACAACGTACCCACGCATCATCTATTCATTGACTTCAAAGCGGCATACGACACAATCGATCGAGAACAGCTATGGCAGATCATGCACGAATACGGTTTCCCGGATCAACTGACGCGATTGGTCAAAGCAACTATCGATAAAGTGATGTGCTACGTCCGAGTATCTGGGACGCTCTCGAGTCCCTTCGAATCTCGGAGAGGGCTACGTCAAGGTGATGGACTTTCTTGTATCTTGTTCAATATATCCCTGGAAGATGTGATTCGAAGAGCGTGGATCGACACAAGAGGCACGATCTTCCGAAAGTCCGTACACCTTTTTGGCTTCGCTGACGATATTGATATTGTGACACGTAACCTTGAGAAGATGACGGAAACCTGAAGATAGGCGTATCGGACTGGCCATAAATGCGTCGAAAACAAAATACTTGAGAGGATGAGGCTCTAGAGAAGAAACACTACGCCTCCCACCACAAATATTGATAGACGGTGACGATATCGAGGTGGTTGACGAGTTCGTTTATTTGGACTCACTGATGACCGCCGATAATGACACCAGCAGAGAAATTCATAGACGTATTTTGGCAGAGAATCGAGCGTACTTTGGACTCAGAAAAACCCTCGGATCGAGAAAAGTACGCCACCACACGAAATTGATCATCTACAAAACGCTCATTAGACCGGTTGTTCTCTATGGCCACGAGACCTGGACTATGTTGGCAGAGGACCAACGCGCCCTGAGTGTTTTCGAATGAAAGGTACTGAGGACCATCTATGGCGGAGTGCAGATGGAAGACAGAAAGTGGAGACGGCGTATGAAACACGAATTGCAACAGCTGCTAGGAGAACCACCTATCGTACGGACAGCTAAAATCGGACGTCTACGATGGGCTGGGCATGTCATAAGGATGTCGGACGACAGCCCAGTGAAAATGGTTCTTGAATCTAACCCGACTGGTACAAGAAGAAGAAGAGCGCAGCGAGCTAGGTGGATCGATCAAGTGGAGGGTGATCTCAGAAGCATCCGTGCCTTGAGTGGCTGGCGACGAGCAGCCATGGACCGAGTTATGTGGAGACATATGCTTGATACAGCAAAGGACACCCCAGACCTAGAGCTGTTAGGTGAGGTAAGTAAATTGATTGCATATTTATATACTATTTTTTCCTACATGTTCATCGAGGTGCACTTGAGATGGAAAATTGTTGCTTTCTAGTTTAGTTTTTGTGTAGTTAAAAAAGTTTTTAGGACAAGTCTTTATTTCATTTTCAATTTTGCGGTTATATTCTTCATGTGCTGTGTTAATGGCTATTTTAAGTGGATTGCAGAGGTTCAATTTTGAAGATGAGGTTAATTTTGTGTGCTCTTTGTTTTCTATTTTTCAGATGGTTTAGTTGTGAATTGAACCATACAGGTAATTTGCTATTATGATTTTTTCTTCTTCTTTTAATTTGCAAAGTTTCTGCTAATATTTTGTTTATAATGTGCTAGAATTTGTCTATTTCGTCGTCGACATTTCCTTCTATACTTAATACGTTTCGCCAATTTATTATTTATTTATTATTGTAATATCCATCGGATACGAAATCTACATGGATATGGGTGGAGAAAAACCCATTTGAGTTGAACATAAAATATGTTATTCTCAAACGGGCGCAAAAACCAAAATCTTCTAAAAATACAACACATAATAACTATCACAATACATCTAAAACTAATAGTCACATAACATTATTAAAAACAAAATACACATAGTATAATTAAAAAAGTACGGGTGTGTAATGTCAGAGACATAACTGGATGTCGTGAATACGAATAAAACTGACACGATTTCTTTACACTTTCGAATTCTAATTGATAGTGGATCGATTGTGTGAATTGCGAAACTTTCCCCCGTTTCACTACTAATACTTTCAACGATTTTTGACGTCGATTATCTCATTTCGGATTTACATATTTCTTTGAAAGAAACTATCAAGATGCTGTACAGGATTCATTTCTGCCTTTTAGAAGGACCAAATGGTGGAATTGTCTACACGGGCAAAATTCTGATTCTAGAAATGAGTAAAACGAGTCATGATTTGGGGAAAATAATTTATTTTCATGTTATGATAATACACAGTGATTAAAATTTCTCAGATCATGATTCATTCGGACTGATTTCGTTGAAACTTAAACGTAACGCACTTGAAGTTGTTGGGTATAACTTCAGGCGTATTTCTGCTACGATGGTAATTTTTGCGTTATGTGTGATTTTTGCAGCGATGGTCCTTTTTGCAATATAAATTCAGTGAAAAGCACGACGAACTTCTTTTGAAATGAAAATATTCTGTTTTTGAAAAACAACGACGCAAGAGATAACGTGTATACTTGCGTTCATTATTTCAGTTTTGATTTTGTGTTTCAGAATTTAAACACTTAAACGAACTGCATGAAAAAACACGAGTGAATCAAGCCTCTTAAAAAGAAACTCTATGTCGAATTCTTGCAAAAAACTACAAGGATCATCCCCATGGGGTTGTTCGAGCCATTGATGTGGAACAAGGCAACCAAAATTTCTTATGATCTACAATCAAACAGTTCAATCAATCGTAACACTTTTGAATTCGCAAATGCATGCGAGTCTGCTTAGATTGAACTTTATTAGGAACTAAAACCAAATACGCGAACCCAGAATATAGACTCTATTTGTCGTGATTTGTATTTGTTTTGTAGCCGAAAAAATTAAACCAATAGCCCAAAATGTATGCAATTGTAAGTTTGTACACGATACGGATATCGATATTTAAGCTTCTCTTCGCCAAACTTGTGTTCAAGTTTTGTATGCAAGCGGTTATTTTTATAGCGTTTCTCTACCGTTACAACCATTCTGAGATTTCGGTTGAAGCGAGTTTCTTATCATCAATCGAGTTCATCTTATATAAATTGGAAATTAATCTTATGCACTCCAAATTTACCCCAGGGTAGTTGTCAATTTCTCAGGTGAAACGACATAACATGGAATTTCATCCGAACTTGCATGACACAAGATCAGAGCATACCAATTAACGCTTCAAATCGTTTTATGGCACTTTTTGTCTTGCTGTGTAGCAACAACCTACCCCTAGCATGCTACTCATTGGACTGAAACGTTAGCTATAATTTTGCTTATATTTATAGATTCGCGTGCTTCCAGCAGCTGCGCTTTAGCATCGATTGACCAATCAGAGCAATGCTTTCCCTTTGATATATCGTTTACTCCTTCAAAACCGTCGACTATGGCAGGGAAATCCAGTATGCCGGAGATTTTTTGCAGGCAAAATAGGACACTGCTAGCTATTAATTAACATTTCAATGATACACAATTAAAAATACATGTCTATGAACATTCAAATCAATACGTAGAAATATTTCCAATCAAATGGTGACATAATATTAATAATTTATATAAAATTGTCTGAGCTGTAATTGTTCAAAACCTGACCACATTTCTACGTGTATTTTTCTTGAGTTTCTAGTTTGCACGCCTATATAGAAAACAAAAATGTGTTCCACATTAAAAATCGTTTTATTCATAATATTTAGGTGCATCAATACAGCTTATGTTGTTATATCTATGAAACAAATTAATCAAAGTGGTGGAACAAAATATTTTTCTGATTTTCGTTAGATAGTGTTCCAAATTCACAATCGAATTTATTTTTTTCTGTTTAAGCTAGCTATCTGAATATTATTCTAACAACAACGGTCACACGGTGTAAGAATACATTCAAACAAAATTTAACATTGATGTTTGTCAATTTACGGTTCATTATTTTATGTTGCTACTTCTCTATCAGCTGGTGGGTAAAACAAAACGATTATTAAATGAACATGCTTCAGGATCAAGTAAACATTTTCAGTAGGTCTTGCTTTTCAATTTCTGCTTTTTGCTTTACCATTAATCTATTAATCTATCACATCACTTGAGACAGAGGGTTCAAAGTGATATCCGGGTAGAAAATTAGAGTTACGAGCTTTGAAAGAAATGCATTCTTCAAGTAACGCATTTTCGAACCATGATTAATTTTCGTGGGAGAAGACTTGATGATATCATGATTTCATGATAAGTTAAAATGATTGGTTTCATGATTTTCTAATCATAACAGCAGTAACGGATTTCTTTCCGTGTACGATATTTAGCACAGTTCGGAACATTTATCTCGAACGATTTTCGCACAGCGAAAAGTGCACGAAACAAATCAAATTATTTCACTAAACTGATGATTTCTACCTTCGAATTTCAAAAGAGTAATCTTAACAGTTCTTTAGATAACATTTAGAGCCATTAGAACGGCTGATTTTGTATAATGTTGTCCACTTTTCGTTTCTTGTTTGCTTTATCTCCAATGCTTGAATTGAAACTAGCTTTGCGTACAAACCGACAGTAAAGTAAGTCGTATTCACGACAAAACAAAAACTAAAGACTAGAAAAAATATTAAAACACAGAAGATCGTTTGACTTTACTTGTGAAGCGACAAGATGATTCACAAAACTCAAAAAGATCTTCTACAGCAGTGAATGATCGAATGGCAGCGGTTATCGGTTCATTACATCCAAAACTAGTTGAAAATGAAATGACTATGAAATCTTTTCTGAAGTAGAGTGGTATTCCGCAGGGTTCTGTTCGGTACTCGAAAATTAATTTCGGATCGCAATTCCGGTGCATCGATTTCTCCGTTGATCAGTTTTGCAACAAATACTGCCTGTTGTATTTTACGGCGACGTAACAGCGATTCGATTCCGATTAGTTGACATCTATCCGAATATGGTGGAAGATTCGAGGGATCTCTCCACGGTGAATTGCGAAAAGCTAAACGAACAAACCGCTTATGAACTCGTTCAATTCGCATGTACCACGAGAGCTTATACGGTAACCAAACTGATGAAGCGTTCTCAAGAATAGGTCTTACGAGTGAGCAGTATAATGCCTTCAAACAATGAGGATCTTTAAAATTCTATGCGATTTTTGAAATAAATCCCAACTGTCGTGAAGCTTTTGAAATGATCAGTGATCGATGTAAATCAAAGGTCAGTTTTTCATCCAACAATACTCCTTAATCGCTAACCTGATTAACTCTAGTCAGAACAGAGCCAACAATACTGTAATTAAATTTCACAGGATTCAAAGTACGGTGGAACGTAATCACCTGACATTTTGCCACGTTAATGATTAGCTTGTTTCTGTGACACCAATCTACGAACAATTCTAGTAGATATTGTAACCGCTGGCAATCCTTTACGGTACGAACTACGAGGTACAATTTTAAATCGTCTGCATAGATCAATTTGCAGCCATTTTGCAAAGCAAATGAGACATCGTTGAAAAACAGTACGAAAAGTAATGGTAGTAAATTACTACCTTGAGTAACTCCTGAATTGTTCGTAAATTGAGATGATATGCAGTTATCCAATTTCACTTGTAATACTCTACCAGTCAGATAAGCTCTTAACCAGCGCACGAGCTGCGCAAAGGAGCCGAGACGATATAATTTACAAAGACGTATTTTGTGGTCAATTTTGTCAAATGCTGCTTTTGCTTCCTGGTATAAGCCCATACTGATCAAATGAAACGTAATTCCTCACTCGATGTAATATGGCATCACTTGCAATCATTTCGAAAAGTTTAGATGAGGTAGAGAGACTAGTAATCCCACGGTAATTAGCAACATTTCGCCGATCGCCATCTTTAAATGTGGGACAAATGTACGATTGCTTCCATATGCACGGGAATTTTTCCTGCTCAAAAGATCGACTAAAAATTGTACTCAATAGTTTTGCCAATGCACCAATACATCGATTTAAAACAACAGCGGGTAAACCGTCTGGACCGGGAGACTAATCCGCTACTACTAATTATTGCTGTGTTGAGATCGTTGGTGGTGGATCGTTGGTGAATGGCCGTCTCATTGTGTTTTTTTTTTAAATCTCAACAAACTCTCTAAATAGTAAACCTGTTGGCCAGCACGCAGCGTTGAGAGCTGGCTGCTTGTATGCTGGATTCAGACCAACGAGATGTAAGTCATGTTTGATGTGTCAATTCCTTTAGGTACTAGACGAATAACATCAAAAAGGGGCTTCTAATTCCAAACAGCGAGCAACTATCTTTTGCACATCCTCATTACTGATCAACGGCTGGAAGCCCGATAGGTAAAGCCAAAATTTAGGTTATGATGCCTAGGGTGTTGTTAGTGAACGGCAAAACTGAACACAGACGTCTTCTGTTCATCACGCGTCGAGTAGATGGAGAACAGTGCTTGCACTACAATGCTCCAGTCGAGATACTCCAAATTCAACATGTGTTCACGAGTAGTAGCTGCATTACAGGTTTTAGAAAGAATGGTTGCTCCACTAATAGGTAGCTGGAGGAGACTAAAATTCACAGATTTGATCAGACCTACCTTCAACGGAACGTCAAGAGAAGCCAGAACGAAATTGCTAAAACTTATTGTCAACTACATAAATTATATAAATTATAGAAATCCAGTTGATACAAATGAACTACAATTTTTATTAGAAAATTATCTGTGAATATTAGACAATTATTATAACCAATAAACTTTTACATATTAAAAAAACCTGTTTTAATCCACCTAGTGATGTAATGATGCCTTTCTCAAATTACTCATAACATCATATATATTACTGTGAAATTCGCAAAAACAACTGTTCATTGAATAGAAATAGGAAAGTTCGTACCAAATCCAACAAACGGAAGTAGTATCCACAACAAATTTAGAAATTCCGTATGAAACTGTAAAACTTTTCCTTTGAACCTATAAGTTTGTGAATATCGATTTGGCCATCTTGAAGGAAATTGAGTGAGATCCTGTTTGCAGTTTTTAATCACCATTTCCAATTCTTCCAAAACCGGATTCAGATGACCGGTATAGCCGAAGTTGGTTTGTTTGCCAGAAACAAATATGACCTAAAAGATGGAACAGTTTTGAACTTAGTTAAACCTTGACTTATTATCTCCTGCTCTATTTCAATTAAATCAATTAAGCGAAATCTAACAAACGAAGCAAACCTGCGTTTCTGTTACTTCTGCATATATTAGTCAAGTTAAACATCATGAATCTACAACATAAAACATGTAGTAGGATTATTATTTTCATTATTATTATTGACATCACTACACCACCGGCACGGTATCACTGCACTACCGGATGTGAAAGTTTCATATTTTTTCAAATAAATTTGAATTCATTGACACTCGTTTATTCTCTCGGTCGTACTGATCATAAAATAGCTATAATTTTTATCAACCGCAGCACCGTCTTTTAACAATATTACACACTAATAGCAAACATCCGCAACCGTCTCTTTTTTTCTAGCGTGTACGAAATAGAACAAAGCACGCATCGTTTGTTCTGTGTTTTCTTCTTATTTCGGTGTGGTACATATTGAGCGGTTTGTAGCTATCCTCCATTTATCCTCCAAAAATTTTTTATGCTGCTGTAAGGTTTTAGAGGATAGCTACAAATCGACAGCGGATAAGGTTCCTGTGCATTTAATCGTCAAATAGTGCACGGGAATTGAAAATTTGTACAATTTTCTACAAAAATACGTATTTCTATTCGAATTTTTCGCATAAGATTTCGTCAAATCATAAATTTAAATTTTCTCATGAAAGAACCTTACAAAGGGAATTTAATCGTTGTAGGGCTTTGGAGGATAACTACAAGAAGTTATATGATGATGGTCCCACCTCATACTCCTACAAAGGTGTGAGCTGAACGAGTTATCTAAGTGATAATAATTATTATTACATGCTTTAACCAGTAATCAAAAATTGAAACGAGCTGGTTAACTTAGCAGGCATAGATATTCCTTCGATAGAGCAGCTGAACAAAAAGAAATTACTATACTACATTATATATTACAACTACTATCCAGGGTTGATCAAGAAAATTTCCAACCCGAGAAGATCATTGAACAAATTAGGAATCGAACCCAATATCTCGACCAGTATCAGACAATAATTCACCAGGCCCTTCCCGCCGGACCAGTTCATCGTTATCACCACCAGCTACGATGGAATAACGAGACTGCGAATGAGCAGAACCAAGCCCAATTTCATCAACAACTGTAGATCCCAGCATAACTCAAGAAAATCATAATTGGTCTCAAACAATAATATCTCTTAATTCAGCCTTATTCCATTTCTAGACTGTCTTTGACTGCTTTACGCGCGCGGGCTCAAACTTTTGTAGACAACTCATTTACTTTTTATCTATATCAACTCTAAAATACTAATAACAAAAAAAAATCCATCATCATCATACAGATCATAATAACTTCTAACATCTACAAAAAATAGTGATAAGTCAAAATACATTCTTCTTCATTTTACATAATTTTAAAGAAATCAAATTATAATATATATTTTAAAATCGGTTCATAAGACAGATTTTACATGTGAAATACATATATGTTTGAACTCATTTAGAGTTGTAGCACGTTTAATTTGTCTGGGCATCGAATTGAAAAAAATTTATTCCTTTGTACAGTAGCGAATTCTGTGATCTGCCTAATAGAAAGTTTGGTGTTCTTACATCTGATGCATTTCTGGTATTATATCTATGTAAATCACTTCCTCTCTCAACTCGATCACACAAATATCGAGGCAGCATACCATTTATTAATTTAAAAATTAACACCATTGTTAAGTAATAAATTCTTTGTTTGACCGAAAGCCATTGTAATGCACTCAGCAGAAAAGTAGAGGAAGTGTATCTATTACATTTAAGTACCAATCGCATGATTTTATTTTGCAGTCGCTGTAATTGCATGATTTGTGTACTATTAGCAAGAAACAGAATGGATGGACAGAAGTCAATGTGTGGTGAAATGATTGATTTATACAGAAGAATTTTACTACTGATCGTTAAATCATTTTTCAAACGACACAATACTCCGTACTTTTTGGCAATCTTCCTGATCACGTTATTAATGTGAGATTTGAATGTTAACTTTTCATCAATTACGACTCCAAGGTACTTCATCTCTCTAACGCGTTCAATAATTTCACCATCAATTTCAACGTTAGCATCATGTCTAGTGCTCGCAGAAGAAATAACCATGTATTTCGTCTTTGCGACATTCAATTTCAATTACTTGAATTTTAACCAACGTGCTAGAGAATGTAGGTCTTCGTTTAAGTGTGCAACAGCTTTTTTATAATCCTTAGATGCAATAAACAGAACCGTGTCGTCAGCAAATAAATTGATATCACAAAACCGTAAAACTCGTTTCATATCATTAATATACATAATAAATAAAATTGGTCCTAGGACACTGCCTTGAGGCACTCCAAGTGAGTTATCTAGAGAACTGGACACAAAATCGTTAAATACAGTTTTTTGTTTTCTATCATATAAATAGCTTTCAAACCATTTGTATGCTACTCCTTCAATGCCAAAGCGTTGTAGAGTTTGTAACAATAAAGGTCTTGAGATTGTTTCAAAAGCGCGCTTTAGATCCAAGAACACTGCAAGAATAGTCTCTTTAATTTCGATTCTCTCTTTCCATTTTGCTAATACCAGATTCAAAGCGGTTTCGCAAGAGTGTCCCTCTCGGTATCCAGATTGTTCCGGCATTAGCAAATTATAACCGTTCAAATAGTTCATCAACTGGTCCTTAACTACATGTTCCAGTATTTTCTCCAGCGTGTGCAACATGTTGATGGGACAGTACTCTTCGGCTTTATCCGTTCCAGCAACTTTGGGAATAGGAATAACTAATGATTCTTTCCAAACTTTCGGTACGTGCCCAGTTTGTATCGATTCATTTATCAAGTTTAGAAGATCGTGTCCGATAACATGAAAGCAATCTTGTATCACCTTTGCGTTGACATTATCGATACCTGTCGATCTTTCCAAATTAAAACAAATATCTCTTAACTGTCCAAAAGTGATTGGGTGAAACCCTTCAAATCTGCAATTGTTATTTATCGACTGTGTTATTTCACTAGGTTCACTGACCTGATCAATACTCTGATTGATCAGTTGAACACTGTTTATGAAATAACTGTTCAATTTTTCAACTATGGTTTGCTCACACCGTTTTTCTACCCCATTAAAACTCATGCTTTTCGAAGAACTATGTGTTGGCTTAATCATTTGTTTAAGGATTTTCACAACTCCTTGCTATTTCGTTGATGTTGATCGATCTTCCTCTGGAAATATTCACATCTAGTCTTTTTCAAGGCTCGTGAGTATATATTCCGAGCATTCGTGTATCCACGCCAGTGAATTTCGTTGTTAGTTCTGCAAAACGTTTTATACTTTTCATCCCTCTCTCGCTTCAACCGTAAAAGGTCTAAAGAGTACCACCGGCTCGAGCTAGTCAAGCTAACGTATTTCTCAGATACCAAGCAACTAGTACACCTTTTCAACACGTCAGTCAAAACAGTCGCTCTGCCATCTAAATTTCCAGCTGACTGCGTAAAATCCAGGCTTCTTGATACCAGTTGAGATATAGCTTGGCTTGAGTATTTTTCCAGCATTTTATTTTAATTTTCTTTTCTTTTAGTATGGAACCTCTCGTCAAGTAAACTTAGATTGTTTCATGATCCGAAATCTTACAACCGTCCGCCACTAATGAACGAATACCGTTAAAATTTGAATACACGTGATCTATTAAAGTTCTACTATGTCTGGAAATTCTCGTGAATTCATTCACAGTTTGCTTGAGGTTGAAGAATTCTGACAACTGTTTCAAATAATTCGAATCTTGGTCCCTGAGCCAGTCAATATTGAAATCTCCTGAAATTATGTTCAATTTACTGAAATCTAAGAAGCTTTCCCACCAGTTTTCTAAAATTTCCAGAAAACGACGGTCACTTGAACTAGGAGAATGATATATAACTCCATAATTTCCTTGCTGCATGCCTCTTTCAACTGGTATGCCCAAAAACCAATTATTTTCAATCATTGCGTTTGATCGAATGCTGAACTTAATCGATTCTCTGACGTAAATTGCTACTCCACCGGTATGTCTTGAATGCGATAAGCAATAAGCAACAGTGTAACCAGAAATACCCAGCTGATCAAATGCACTGGAATCAACTATATGTGTTTCCGATAGCATAACTAACAAGGGCCTTCTATCCTCTACAAGATGCCGCATTGCGACAAAGTTAGTAGACAAACCGGCTATATTCAAATACAAAATTTCCGATAGCCTCCTGTCAGTTAGTTGCTATCCACTAGACAAAACGTTTTTCTTTTTCGATTCAAGCAGCCTACTGGACACTGTTTACTGAATGCCGGATGATTTATGTCCAAATTCATTCTACGTTCCGAGTTAATTTTTAGACAATTTACGCATTTAAAATCAGTTGAAGAGCACTCAGAAGTTCTATGTGCTGCATTACATTTAGAACAAGTCTCTTTATTCGCACAATTTGTACTCTTGTGACCAAACTCTCCACATTTGAAACATCTCAGTACATTAAAGGCCTCGTAAATAGAACACTTATCCCATCCAATACCTGCCATCAGATTGCTATAAGTGTTTTTATCAACCTCTATTATTACATTATATTTGTTATATCTGAAGCGTGGATTTTCAAAATTAGCAACAACTTTCACATCTTCGATCGCAACGCCCTCGTTCTGACTTCTCAAAAGATATATGAAGACATCAGAGGAATATCGATCACTCATCCCCACTACTTTAATTTTTGGTTTTCCGGGTGTGGGTATAACAGCACTGTAGTTGGCACCCAAATTGCCTTCAATGTTCTCTTTCACTAATTTAATATCTTCCCCGGCTGCACACTCAACAATAATCGAGGTACCTTGAAGGAACCATTTTGCATTTTAAATTTAAAGCTGATCGATTTGTTACGATACTCTGTAAAAGCTTTAAGCATCTCACTTTTCCCAATTAAAACGTGCATCCTAACAGTTCTTGTTGTCGATGAGTCACACGATTTAAGTTAAATACAAATCGGTCACAGCAGTTCAACGCTTTTTTTCATATTATTGTAAGCGAATCCGGATATCTGGTGCATTATAAAATCACAGCACACAAAGTGAAGATATATGTATTAATGATTTGAACAACAATAGTTTTGTATTAACATGCTAATGACATGCGAGTAAACGTAGTGTACGCAATATTGAATAAATTTTACCACATTGTTGTAAAATATAACTGTCCCAATCTAAGTTGTTTTGTATTGTTGCTCCTATTTTTTTATTTTATCTTTTAAATCAATAATTTTGTTATTAAACATGATTGTAGGTAATACTGTAAAGGTTTTCGTTCGAGAAAAGTAAATTGCTTGGGTTTTATCCGCATTTATTTTCAATTTTCCTAACCCAAACCATAATGATCATCAAATTTCTGTTGATAAGTGATGATGCTTGCTCTACAGATAAGTTAGAACAATCGAAGTAGATTTGAACATCATCCTCAAACAAATGAACATTACAATTTTGCAGTCCGCATGTCATTGATATACGATGAAAACAGTATTTGACCAAACACAAAACCTTGTGGTACTGAAAACTACTAGATACCGTTTTAATAGATAAGATTATATTAATTGTCCAGCTTTCCGTCTGAATCCTATATTCATACGTAATTTGCGACATAAAGATGAATGATAAGCAGTATCAAACGCTTTCGAAAATCAATGGCCGAGTGTCATATACCATTCGACTCAATTCGTCAAGTACGCAAAATGTCTCTCTCTCTCTGTGTATTTTACCTACGTATTATGCCTTACCTTTTCTCGGAGCTGGTTGAATGAATTTTCACAAATTTAGATTCAAATGAAAGGTCTTCTGGTCCCATATCAAATTAGTAAATATTATTTGGATCCGACTTCCGGTTCCGGAATTATGGGGTAAAATGTGCAAAAAATTGTGAAAATAAGTGCAACAGTCGATAATAAGAACCGATTTTCACAAACATAGATTCAAATTGAAGCTTTTTAGATCCCATACTAAGTTCCTGAATTTCATTTGGATGTGACTTCCGGTCTCGGATTTATGGGGTAAAATGTGCAAAAAAATGAAAATATGTATTTTAACTTTTCTCAAAGTTGGCGCGACCGATTTTCACAAACTTAGATTCAAATGAAAGGTCCTGTGGTCCCATATGGAATTCCTGGATTTCATCTGGATCCGACTTCCGGATCCGGAAATATAGGGTAAAGTGTGTTAAAAACGGGTTGGGCGAAAAACCAAGAAAAATTTCGAAACCAAGAAAAGTCGACCTCAAATCTTCTCCAATTGATAGTTTTTACCAGTAGACGGTCAAACAAACTGAATTCGATTATTCTTTCAAGAATCGAAGGAGAAGATTTTGAAGAATACCACAGTATTATATATGCTAGTATGATTGATATGAGTAAGGCATCATTACACCACTAGATGGATAAAAACAGTTTTTTTTTGTTTTATCCATTTTGGCTCTTTTAAAGTCCCACCTTTCCATGAGTTTACCTAATTCATGAACGGTTCCTTAAAAATTATCCCGATAAATTAAACTATGTTGATTTATTTACTATCTCTATTGCAGTTTCCGATACTAGCCGCAATATGCATCATTCAACTAATTATAACTGCGAATATACTATTACTGTGATTAGCAACCTAAAATTATGGATTGCACATTTAATACAAATTGTATTTTTATATTTGCAGCATGGGGTATAGCTCTAGTGTGGATCACATTATCCTGTTGCTGGGGATACGCATCTCCAGTAAATAAAATACTGTCCTATCGCGCTTTTTATCCTTTAAGTAGATTATCCTACTGCGCTTACTTACTTCATCCCGTGATAATGATGGTAACGTCATTCCAGATGGAGGCTCCAATGCATCTACAACATGTCATTGTTGTAAGTAACCACATTGCAATACATACATACATATATATATATATATATATATATATATATATATATATATATATATATATATATATATATATATATATATATATATATATATATATATATATATATATATATATATATATATATATATATATATATATATATATATATATATATATATATATATATATATATATATATATATATATATATATATATATATATATATATATATATATATATATATATATATATATATATATATATATATATATATATATATATATATATATATATATATATATATATATATATATATATATATATATATATATATATATATATATATATATATATATATATATATATATATATATATATATATATATATATATATATATATATATATATATATATATATATATATATATATATATATATATATATATATATATATATATATATATATATATATATATATATATATATATATATATATATATATATATATACATAAATATATACACTGAGGTCTTTTTTATGCGGTACGTTAATTCGCATAAAAAAGACTTCAGTGATATAAATTAAGTTTTAGATTATATTAAGAGGGTTTTTAAAAAGTCAAACGTATTGATCGAAGTCTAAATTAGAACTGATTTATTGTGTGAAATGTTAGATACATCGAAGAGCCCTGTCTTTGTCCCTAAACTGCTGATTTGACGGCTAGCAACGATGGTCCTCCGGTCACGTACGGTATTGGGTTGCGTTCATTGGCGTTAAACTTCGGTGTTGCTGACTTCGCTGTATTGCTGGGAACTTCTATCGGCTGTCCGGTTAAGTTTGGTTGGGGAGTATCGCGTTTAACTGCTTCCCCCATAAGTATTGCTCGTCCCGAGCAATTTCCTGTTTTTGTAAATTTCTAGTATTTGATGATGCCGATGGCCAAAAGTATGACCGTGAGAATGATGACGGTGCCGAATGATATGGATCCGATTCGGTATTTAAACTCTATAGTTTTCATTAGTTGTCTGTTTTCCAAATGGATATTATGTATTTCGGAAAGGTTTACGTGTCTTTCTACGTGCAACGTTTTGATTTTTGTAAGTTGCAGCGGAAGAATTGATGGTTGATCAAACCGTAGTTCGTAATTCTCAAAAAGCTCATTATTGATGAACAACGAACAGTTGTGAAACGTAACTAGATGAATTCCTTTCAACGTTTCTATTAAGGTGCTGTTAATGATTACGTCTTGGTGAACGGTTTGCACTAATAGCATTCCTGGAGCTATCGTTTTTGTATTCGTTGATGGTGGTTTTTCTGATACCGGGCATTGCACAGGTTGCCCTCTTAGTAGTGGAGCTTCGCATGCATTGTTTCTGATGTCCATTAGTAGACTCCTTTCACAGATCGTAATTTGGTTGGCTTCTCGACATTGTGATGTAATTGCTAGTATCTACTGTGGGTTTATCAAAACGGTGTTATGTGTCAGCTTCACTGAGTGGTTGTTGTGGTATTTTGAGCTTGTTATTATCGACAATGGAATTGGAGAGTTACAACGCAAAATGAACATACCATGGCCAAATTGATAATACTAAAGCAAATTAGTATACAGCTTGAGTCGGTGAAGTCCATGGCCAAAGCTTAGTTGAAAAGAAATGAGTCGAGTTTAGCTCATGGCCATTGTAAACAAGTTTTTTTTTTGAGCCCGTAGCGACGACCATGGCCAAAATTTAAAATAAAAAAAAAGCACAAAAAAACTAGAAATATTGATTCAGACTGTTTGAGCCGGTGAAGACCATGGCCAAAGAAAAAGGGTATTAAATGAACCGAGTTTAGCTCATGGTCATCTAAAGGAGGTCCTGATTTTGATTTTTTTAAGCCGGTAACGAGACGACCTTGACCAAAAACAAAATAATAATAATAATAATAATAGTAATAATAATAATAATAATAATAATAGTAATAATAATAATAATAATAATAATAATAATAATAATAATAATAATAATAATAATAATAATAATAATAATAATAATAATAATAATAATAATAATAATAATAATAATAATAATAATAATAATAATAATAATAATAATAATAATAATAATATTAATAATAATAATAATAATAATAATAATAAAACGAATGCAAATCAAAAGTCGTAGCTACCAATATATTCTGGTAACATTGATTCAGTAATAGCCGTTCAACCGAGAAGGTTGTGTATAGAAGCGTACAGTTTAATAACGTTGGTTGGTTTACACGCGTTAAATACGACAACGGTTGAACTTCAGGTAGAGACCTGTTGGCAGCAGCCGTTAAAACGTATAGTCGTGCTGCATAAGAGAGCCCTAGTGCTGGGCCAAGCTGGTGAAGGAAACAACAAAGGGCGTTTCCCAAGCTCTAACCAGGCCACAATATACAGCCACAAGTGCTGAGCAGGAGAGTGCAAAGGCACATCGAAGAAGGAGAGTGCAAAGGCACATAGAAGCAGGAGAGTGCAAAGGCACGTCGGTGCGAAGGCACTTCGGTGCAGAAGCATATCGGTGCGGAGCACAAGGAAGAAGGAGACAAGACAACTCGGTCTTTCCACTGCCATACAACACGCAGGTATACACCAGTGACCTGCGCTGGTTGCAGCTGGTGAACATAGAAGAGAATCAGAAATCGTGTGGTGCTGGATGTCAGGTAGCAGTAGCATCACATCGTATTCTATCGCTACAGTGAGCTTCAGCATTGTATCAACGTCCAGATACATCCAACGAGGATCAATACGGCAGTGCAACAGAGATAGACAACAATTTCAAGGTAGGTTTTTTCCCCTTTTGATTGAGTACTGTGTAGTGTTGGTTTCATTTTTTATTTTAAAGTTTGATTCAAAATTTTAATGTGATGGATGAATCCATGGACGTAAATCCTAGCATGAATCCTATACCCCCACGAACGAAAAAATATCAAGAGAGCTCTTCTGAGCCTTGGATAGTCTTTTTTAAACGTAAATCAAAGCCATTAAACATTTTACAAATTCCTAAAGGTTTGACATCACGATTCTCCTCAATCAAAGAGATCATAAAATTAAATAATGATAAAATTCGTGTTGTAGTAAATAATTTGAAACAAGCGAATGATATTGTCTCTTCGGAACATTTCACTAGTGAGTATAAAGTTTACATACCCTCCAAAGATGTCGAAATTGACGGTGTTGTTACTCAAGCATGGGGTTGGTCGTTTCAAGAACTCTATGCTTGAGGGTGTGAAAATACTGGAGTGCAAACAACTGTACTCAGTAGTGCATGAAGAGGGAAAAAAAGTTTATCGCCCATCAGACTCGTTTCGAGTAACATTCGCCGGGTCTGCGTTGCCGTCCCATGTCTATGTCGATAAAATTCGCCTCCCTGTTCGGCTTTTTGTTCCAAATGTAATGAATTGTACGAACTGCAAAAAATTCGGCCACACAGCTACTTACTGTAGTAATAAACCAAAATGAATTAAGTGTGAAGGGCCTCATAAAAATAATGATTGCAACAAAAAAATTGAAAAATGTATTTATTGTGGGGCTAGTCCTCATGATGATATTTCAGTATGCACTGCATTTAAAGTGCACAAAGACAAAATTAAGCTTTCTCTAAAAGCACGGTCTAAGCGCACATATGCAGAAATGCTTAAAACGGTCATTGATGTTCCCCCTTTGGAAACCGAAAACGGGTTTTCAAATCTAGAGGAACCAGAGGACTCTGATTCTGACGAAAATAGTGAAGGTAATTCGTTTATCACTACCCAAGGGTCAGTTAAGAGAAAGAAGTCTTCCTCCAAATTACCAAAAAAGACACCTAAAATTTCATTTTAAAAAAAAAGATCCCCGTGTTAAACAAAAAAAGTCAAAACCAAAGACTGTGCCTCCTGGTTTGTCAAATTCACAAACCAATCCAGTGGGCTCCATTTTACAGCCACCAACAGGATTACTGAAGTTTTCGAAAATTGTTGATTGGATTTTCTCAGCATTCAATATATCTGAACCCTTAAAGACCCTCATAATGGCATTCCTTCCAATAGCTAGAACCTTTTTGAAGCAGTTATCAGCTCAATGGCCAATTGTTTCAGGTTCTGTATCTTTTGATGGATAATTTATCACCCGCCGCAAATGATACAATCACTGTCCTGCAGTGGAATTGTCGAAGCATCATGCCAAAACTTGATTCATTTAAAATCTTATTGCATAGTCAAAAATGTGATGTATTTGCTTTATGCGAAACATGGCTTACCTCAAACATAGCTTTAAATTTTAATGATTTTAACATTATACGTTTCGATAGAGACTCTCCGTACGTAGGAGTGCTTTTGGGAATTAAGAAATGCTATTCCTTTTATAGATTAAACATCCCTTCAACTTCTAGTATAGAAGTTGTTGCTTGCCAAATAAACATTAAAGGCAAAGATATTTGTATAGCTTCGGTATATATTACTAAAAAATTACAAGTTGGATAGCGACAGCTTAATGAAATGGTTGAAGCCCTTCCTGTTCCACGATTGATTCTGTGGAATTTAAATTCGCACGGTATTATGTGGGGTTCCGTTTACAATGATAGCAGATCATCTTTAATACAAAACATTTGTGACAATTTTAGCATGACGGTATTAAATATGGGTAGCATGACACGGATCCCAAGACCTCTTGCACGCCCAAGTGCATTAGATCTATCTCTTTGCTCAACATCAATTCGACTAGATTGCACCTGGAAAATATTGCCTGATTTACACGGTAGCGATCATTTACCAATCATCATCTCAATTAGCAGTAGCAATTGCAACTAGTATTCCATATGATTTGACAAAAAATATCGACTGGATCAAATACCAAAGTAGTATCTCTAGTATTTTGAATTCAATGGAAGAGCTCCCTCCAATTGAAGAATATGACTTCCTCGTTTGTTCGATTCTGGAGGCCGCAGAACAATCCCAAACTAAACGCTTTCCTGGGCCAACGACTAACAGAAGGCCTCCCAACCCCTGGTGGGACAAAGAGTGCTCAGAGGCTAAACTCGCAAAACAAAATGCTTGCAAGAGGTTTCTAAAACGGGGAGGAGGAACTCCTCAGAATTTTGAAAAACTTATGGTTTTAGAAACCAAGTACAAGAGCATACTTCGAGCCAAAAAATGTAGCTATTTGAGACATTTTGTCGAAGGTTTGTCAAGAGAAACCTCAATGAGCACTCTTTGGAACACGGCCAGACGAATGAGGAATCGTAAGCAAATTCAGTACCGTTGTTTGCGAATAGCCTTAGGCTGCATGCATTCGACACATACAGTCTTGAAGGTCTGGCGGGAGTTCTTCCATTAAAAGATCGATTTTGGGAGCTTTCATCACGCCTGCTAATAAGATGTGAGGTGCTGAATCCCATGGTAATTAATAATTTCGAACGACTAGTCGAGCTTCGATCTCAAACAAAATTCATGACAGTATATTTTAATCACATGCCACAGGAAATCAACAGTATATTTTAATCACATGTCACAGGAAGTGCCCCTGACTCAACTTTATTTTTCGATACATCCATGCAGCGTGAAGTGCTTGGAATCTCGGATCATCTACGCTCGACGGAAATTCCAAAAATATTTTCAAGTAAGTTTAGGCATATTGACTCTGAGAAAATGTTTTACACGGACGGATCGCGAATTGAAGAAGCGACAGGGTTTGGTATGTTCAACAATAATGTTTCGGCCTCATTTAGGCTTCAAGAACCTGCATCTGTTTATATAGCAGAGTTAGCAGCAGTTCATTATAGTTTGAATGTAATCGTCACATTATCTCCAAACCATTATTTCCTCTTCACAGATAGTCTGAGTGCAATTGAAGCCATTCGCTCGAACATGACTGGCAAGACTGAACCGTTTTTCCTGGGCAAAATAAAACAGTGCCTGAACGACATATTGAACAATAATTATTTAATCACTATAGTCTGGGTCCCGGCTCATTGCTCCATTCCTGGCAATGAAAGAGCCGATATTTTAGCCAAACGTGGTGCTATTGAGGGTGGAATTTATGAGAGACCGATTGCTTTCAACGAATTCTATAGCTTGTCTCGCCAAAGAAAACTTGCCAGCTGGCAAGCTTCTTGGGATAAAGATGATCTGGGTCGGTGGATGCACTCAATTATTCCGAAAACATCGACAAAGGCATGGTTCAGGGGACTGGTTGTGAGTAGGGATTTCATTCGTGTGATGTCCAGACTCATGTCCAATCACTACACGTTAGACGCACATCTCCTTCGAATTGGGCTCTCCGAGAGTAATCATTGTGCTTGTGGCGAAGGTTATTGGAGTATTGATCATGTCGTTTGGACTCCACGCATGTATCGTGATGTCAGATCTCAACTAATAAATTCTTTGCGTACCCAAGGTAGACTATCCAATGTCCCGACCTTCCATACATGAAACTTATTTATCATTTCATAAAGAAAATTGGAGTTTCAATGAAGGCCCCTTTTAAGACTTAGTTCTGATTCCAGTTGCGTCCATGAATTCAACCAATAGCTAAATTAGAATAGAAATTATGTAATGATACAAACAAACTCGAAACAGTTTATGAAAAAATGTCTGAAAATAACAGCTTATTTACAATTTATAGAAGTTAATCGTTTGGTTCAAATAATATTTCCGAGTAGATTTCATAATTAATGACGAGTTACCTAAGATGATATTTAAGTAATAAGACAAATATGTTTTAATAAATTCAAATCGTTGTGACTATGTTAGAATCAAATTAGGATAAGAATTTTATGTAAAAGTGATGCTACGGCGAAGAAAACCTTATGTAAACTGCCTTAAGAAATAAACGTATTTATGAAAAAAAAATATTCTGGTAACACTGTCGATGACAAGAATAGTTAAAATCAAACAAAAGCATAGAACAAGTTTAGCTGTAACGGACGACAATTCGCAGCGTTCTGTTTTTTTTCTGTCGCAGAAGAAATTCAAAGAAGAGTGGTGTTTGGCAAGAAAGTGAACGTTCTCCAACGAGCGATTTCAATGTCGAAGATAGCAGTGTTTGCATTCAATTGCCGGTGATAAATGAAGCAAAAATTTCAACTTTGCCGACGGCTGCAGTATCTCAACATTCGGGTGCGTCAGAATGGCTTTCAGGAGTATGGCCGCTGAAATGTTTCGATAAAACATTGCCAACCAACAAGAGAAAAGCAGAGTGGATCCGTTTTCGCGACCAATGCGAAAGAATTGTTTCTTGTAAAGCGCCGGTGGGGCCAATTATAAGGCTTACCGGAATGAAGATTTTCGCCGGAAATTATTTATTGAACATTATAGAGCTCCAAGAAAAGCTCGTTAGCCCAAGTGCAACAGATGTATATAGTGATACTGTTTCCGCATTAAACATGTACTTCAATGAATCGTGTGACACTGCGAAAGAACGACTAAAATTTCGAGAGATGCGTATGCATACGAACGAATCTTTCGGCGACTGGGTACTACGGCTAGAGAGGCAAGCAAAATTTTGTGAGTTTGTAACCCAGCAACGCAAGGAGAAGTTTGTTCAAGCGCTGGTGATGCGTTCAATCCCAGAAATAGCACATAAACTACATGAGATGTCGGATATGTTCGAATATGATCTCCAGCGTATCATCAAACACGGTAAACATCTAGACTACATCAGGATGGAAGCAGTAGAATTTAAGATGCGATAATCAGCACCAGTGCAAATAGAGAATTGGAAAATAATGAAACCCGTTAAAGCTCTGCAAACATTTAGAACAAATCGAGGAGGTTTTCGCCATACAGTTCGTTCCAATCCTGGTTTCCGTTACAGTGTTCAACAGCATCGAGATGTGCGAAGTAATTTTGATGATCAGCGTTGTTAGAAGTGTGGGCGTTTGCATGGACGCAAGGAATGCCGAGCTTTTAGGGTGAAATGTTTCTCATGCGGGAAAGTAGGCCACTATGCTAGTTGTTGCCGCATAGCAAGAAATGCCGTTATCAATCAAGTAAAGGTTGAAGCCGAACATACCAACATAGGTAGATAATAATATATAAGCCTCGAGAAAAAAATAGATATGTTCGCTTGTGCTGGTGTGAAATTGAAATAAAAAAAAATAATAAAATAAAAGCATTCAGATTCTTTTAAATTTCTTTTCAAATTTCGCATATTCTGTATTTTTTTCAGTCAATTACTCGAAAGTCTACTTTTCTACGATCTAGGGAAGATCCTAGATATGTTGAATGCATAATCGGAACTGAAAGCATTTCATTTTTAATTGATACTTGCTCTACAGCGAATACAAAAACTACCGATTGTTGGTCTAGGATTGAAAAACATGTAGATCGGTTATTCATGATTTGGTGCCATACCCAGAAGATGTGTTGAAGGCTTATGCCCAGCCAAAATCGCTTGATATCGAGTGCTCTTTCAGAGCCTACATCGGAGTAGCAAATCGTAGTGAACGATTACAATTAGCAAAATTTTTCGTTGTAAACGGATCGACGCTATCGTTGCTTGGTTTTGAATCATCGCAAAAGCTGAACCTTATTTATATTGGGCCATTAGACTCAAACGGTAGCAATGATCGAAAACCACAAGCTGTTTTCAGTTTAATGCCAAAAGAGCGAGAATTTCCAAAAGTTCGTTGTGACCCTGTCAAATTTAGAATTTATGAAACGATACCTCCAAAACAAATTATTAGGTATAACATTCTGAAAGCTTTTGAAAATGCCACTAATGATAGACTGCGCACTATGGAATTGAAGGGAATAATTGAGCGAGCAGATAAGGAGCACGATATTATATCTCATGTCTCACCACTTGTGCTTGTACCAAAAGGTCAAAACGATTTTCGGATAGTCGTCGACTTTAGAGCAGTCAACAAAGCCATAATTCAATAACCTTATCCAATGCCATCATTGGAAAAAATTTGGTCAGATAGTCCAAGGGGAACTATGTTGTTTACAAAATTGGATTTAAAAGATGCGTATTTTCACATAGAGCTACATGAAAGTGTGCGCCATTTAACAACTTTCATCACTGCAAATGGACTTATGCGATTCAAAAGACTACCTTTTGGTTTGTCTTGTACTCCTGAGTATTTCCAACGGGTAATGGAAACACTACTACTTAAATGCAACAATGTCATAGTTTATCTCGATGACATTCTTATATATGGTAATACAATATTTGAGTTGGAAAAGAATGTGAAAGCTGTCAAAAAAGTATTATGTGCGAATAATCTAACTATAAATGAAGAAAAGTCACTATACCATCAACAGCCAGTGGATTTTTTGGGATTTTTCATTAATGAAAGCGGACAATGGTCCCCCATTTAACAGTACTAAGCTTGAAGTATGGTTACGTAATAATTGGGGTGTAAAACTCAATCAAAGCACTCCGTTGAATCCTACTGAAAATGGGCTAGTAGAAAGAAGCATGCAAGGAATCAACAAAATAACAGCCATTGCTAAGCTGAGCAAGAAGAATTGGAAGGAGGCCTTAGCAGATTACGTGGCAGCCTATAATACATGGCCACATTATGTCACTAAAGTCCCACCAGCTGAATTGATGTTTGGAAGAACGGTACGGAGTTTACTACCAAATATAAAGACAGAATACAAGCAAATGATGGATGGAGAACTACGAGATCGTGATCAATCTTTCAAGTTTAACCGCAACATCAGAGAAGACGGTATACGCAACGCTTCGGGATTGAAAATAACGGTAGGAGAAACTGTATTGGTCGGTCAGTTGAAACGAGATAAAACAGATACGAAATACAAGAATGATTTACATGAAGTGATATTAATTACGAGAGCTGGACGCGCAACTCCCAAGGATTTAACAACACAAAAGGTTTATGATCGTAATGTTAAGTTTGTAAAGAAATTTGTAAAGCGTGATATGAGTGAGTTCTACATCTTTGGTATAGTTCATTACAATTTTGTTATAACCATCGACAAGTAACTTTTTCTTTTTACATAGTTGACCCGGAGGAGGTTAAAGGATCTAAGCGTAAACCAGAGGATGAGATTGACAGCAACAATTCTACTGCATTAACAGCGTTTTTTGATGGAACTGATGACCATGAGCAACCCTCGCCCAAACGTCGAAACTCTAGAGAGATTAGACGACCGCGGAGATATTTAGATGATGTACTATAATTGTTATGACATATTAATACTGTTGTTAAGGGAGATGATGTGGTATTTTGAGCTTGTTATTATCGACAATGGAATTGGAGAGTTAGTCGGGAACGTGTAGACGGGATGGATTGAGGTGATGGTAGAGGAGAGGAAATAAAGTAGGAAACATATAAACTGTTATCTGCAATGCAGCAAATACCACAGTTGTTACGGGATAACGGTTCAATAATAACTTTCTCGTAGGATATCGGTTGTAATCTGGGGATGTTTACACATATAATGATTGTTCAGCCCTTATGTAATGTAGTGGTCGTTAAGAAGTTGCTAGCGTCATCAAAGTGTTGAATTTTTATGCCCTGTTCTATGAACTCTTGAACAATGATTTGTATTTCTTTTGGTGTAAGTAGAAATTTACTGATGATATTCAATTTTGATAACATAATTGCATATTCTATTGCATTTAGATTCTCTAGGAATGTGTCTAATTGAAAAGCTATTGATATTTTTTGGTTCTCAGACAGAATGTAATCGTCGATTTTTAAAATTGAGTTCAACATGCTTTGGTGATTTCTGATTTCTCTGTTCACTAGGTTAAGTCTGTTTTCGAATTTGGAATTAATTTGGATTTGTCTATGGTTTTGTTTAACGATAGAATTACCAGTATTTCGCAATTCATCTAAATTATTATTGATAATTTTCAGATCTTCTGCGTCGAGATTACCTGTTATGAACTTGATTGTACTTCCTAATAAGTCGATAGACCTCCTGTATCTGTTTGATTGCAAATTTAGTGTGCTATAAATGAATTTTACTTCTCTGAGTTTCATTTCAAGAATATCTGATAAACTGCTTGATGTAAGATTTCATTGATTTGATTAATTACATTTTCTAAAATAGATATTGAAATTTCAAGTTGCGAGAAATCGATCACATGCAATAATCTGTCGTATCCTGCAATTGCTCGTCCATCCCCCCTTTTAAGAAGCAACGCTACTGCGTTGTTCGTAATGTCATGAATCTGGATGGATTGTGCATGGGATGAAATGAGGATTATGAAGGTGGTGTATAGGAATAAAATCCATTGTTCGCAAGCCATATTTTCTTTTCCTGAAATTAGATTTATGTTAGTTTGTTCTTTTAATATTTTCTTTGTGTATTTCTCGTCCAGAGTCGTCTATCAGCAATCTACCTTAATTTTCAGCGACTATGACCGGTGAATACATAGGATATGTATTCTTTATTCCTTGCACTTAGTTGAATTTTGTTGGAACTCAGGACTCAGGGCCTTCTTTGTTTTTATTGTGATAGCGTAAATTTTCTTGTTTTGATTTTTCATGGGCCAAAATGATCTCATCGTAATCTTTGTTTCTACTTTCTATTAGCATTTCCGTATCTAGAGGCCTGAGCTGGCGCGGGAAATATGTACTGGCCTCAGTTCTTTTCATGTTGGTAGCCTCGGTTGAAACGCGACGCCGTCAGTTAGGGCATTCGGTTCATGTTGCCTTACAGTTCAGCACCATGTACACTGTTGGTAAAACAGGAATGATGGTACACACTTATGCATCCCACACATCTTCTCTCTCCTCAAGAGAAAAGGATCAAATTGACTGAAGTTCATTTTATTTTAGTTTTGACATTGTATTTTCAGTAGACTGTAGATATTTTACACTATTCTTGTCAACAAAGTGAATACAAGAACAATGATCTTTTATTTTATTACCAGTGCTGTAGTTGCGGTTAGTCAGTGACTAACCAGCTCTTGAAACTGCAGCCGAACTTTGCCGACGGCTGCAGTATCTCAACATTCGGGTGCGTCAGAATGGCTTTCAGGAGTATGGCCGCTGAAATGTTTCGATAAAACATTGCCAACCAACAAGAGAAAAGCAGAGTGGATCCGTTTTCGCGACCAATGCGAAAGAATTGTTTCTTGTAAAGCGCCGGTGGGGCCAATTATAAGGCTTACCGGAATGAAGATTTTCGCCGGAAATTATTTTTTGAACATTGTAGAGCTCCAAGAAAAGCTCGTTAGCCCAAGTGCAACAGATGTATATAGTGATACTGTTTCCGCATTAAACATGTACTTCAATGAATCGTGTGACACTGCGAAAGAACGACTAAAATTTCGAGAGATGCGTATGCATACGAACGAATCTTTCGGCGACTGGGTACTACGGCTAGAGAGGCAAGCAAAATTTTGTGAGTTTGTAACCCAGCAACGCAAGGAGAAGTTTGTTCAAGCGCTGGTGATGCGTTCAATCCCAGAAATAGCACATAAACTACATGAGATGTCGGATATGTTCGAATATGATCTCCAGCGTATCATCAAACACGGTAAACATCTAGACTACATCAGGATGGAAGCAGTAGAATTTAAGATGCGATAATCAGCACCAGTGCAAATAGAGAATTGGAAAATAATGAAACCCGTTAAAGCTCTGCAAACATTTAGAACAAATCGAGGAGGTTTTCGCCATACAGTTCGTTCCAATCCTGGTTACAGTGTTCAACAGCATCGAGATGTGCGAAGTAATTTTGATGATCAGCGTTGTTAGAAGTGTGGGCGTTTGCATGGACGCAAGGAATGCCGAGCTTTTAGGGTGAAATGTTTCTCATGCGGGAAAGTAGGCCACTATGCTAGTTGTTGCCGCATAGCAAGAAATGCCGTTATCAATCAAGTAAAGGTTGAAGCCGAACATACCAACATAGGTAGATAATAATATATAAGCCTCGAGAAAAAAATAGATATGTTCGCTTGTGCTGGTGTGAAATTGAAATAAAAAAAAATAATAAAATAAAAGCATTCAGATTCTTTTAAATTTCTTTTCAAATTTCGCATATTCTGTATTTTTTTCAGTCAATTACTCGAAAGTCTACTTTTCTACGATCTAGGGAAGATCCTAGATATGTTGAATGCATAATCGGAACTGAAAGCATTTCATTTTTAATTGATACTGGCTCTACAGCGAATACAAAAACTACCGATTGTTGGTCTAGGATTGAAAAACATGTAGATCGGTTATTCATGATTTGGTGCCATACCCAGAAGATGTGTTGAAGGCTTATGCCCAGCCAAAATCGCTTGATATCGAGTGCTCTTTCAGAGCCTACATCGGAGTAGCAAATCGTAGTGAACGATTACAATTAGCAAAATTTTTCGTTGTAAACGGATCGACGCTATCGTTGCTTGGTTTTGAATCATCGCAAAAGCTGAACCTTATTTATATTGGGCCATTAGACTCAAACGGTAGCAATGATCGAAAACCACAAGCTGTTTTCAGTTTAATGCCAAAAGAGCGAGAATTTCCAAAAGTTCGTTGTGACCCTGTCAAATTTAGAATTTATGAAACGATACCTCCAAAACAAATTATTAGGTATAACATTCTGAAAGCTTTTGAAAATGCCACTAATGATAGACTGCGCACTATGGAATTGAAGGGAATAATTGAGCGAGCAGATAAGGAGCACGATATTATATCTCATGTCTCACCACTTGTGCTTGTACCAAAAGGTCAAAACGATTTTCGGATAGTCGTCGACTTTAGAGCAGTCAACAAAGCCATAATTCAATAACCTTATCCAATGCCATCATTGGAAAAAATTTGGTCAGATAGTCCAAGGGGAACTATGTTGTTTACAAAATTGGATTTAAAAGATGCGTATTTTCACATAGAGCTACATGAAAGTGTGCGCCATTTAACAACTTTCATCACTGCAAATGGACTTATGCGATTCAAAAGACTACCTTTTGGTTTGTCTTGTACTCCTGAGTATTTCCAACGGGTAATGGAAACACTACTACTTAAATGCAACAATGTCATAGTTTATCTCGATGACATTCTTATATATGGTAATACAATATTTGAGTTGGAAAAGAATGTGAAAGCTGTCAAAAAAGTATTATGTGCGAATAATCTAACTATAAATGAAGAAAAGTCACTATACCATCAACAGCCAGTGGATTTTTTGGGATTTTTCATTAATGAAAGCGGACAATGGTCCCCCATTTAACAGTACTAAGCTTGAAGTATGGTTACGTAATAATTGGGGTGTAAAACTCAATCAAAGCACTCCGTTGAATCCTACTGAAAATGGGCTAGTAGAAAGAAGCATGCAAGGAATCAACAAAATAACAGCCATTGCTAAGCTGAGCAAGAAGAATTGGAAGGAGGCCTTAGCAGATTACGTGGCAGCCTATAATACATGGCCACATTATGTCACTAAAGTCCCACCAGCTGAATTGATGTTTGGAAGAACGGTACGGAGTTTACTACCAAATATAAAGACAGAATACAAGCAAATGATGGATGGAGAACTACGAGATCGTGATCAATCTTTCAAGTTTAACCGCAACATCAGAGAAGACGGTATACGCAACGCTTCGGGATTGAAAATAACGGTAGGAGAAACTGTATTGGTCGGTCAGTTGAAACGAGATAAAACAGATACGAAATACAAGAATGATTTACATGAAGTGATATTAATTACGGGAGCTGGACGCGCAACTCCCAAGGATTTAACAACACAAAAGGTTTATGATCGTAATGTTAAGTTTCTAAAGAAATTTGTAAAGCGTGATATGAGTGAGTTCTACATCTTTGGTATAGTTCATTACAATTTTGTTATAACCATCGACAAGTAACTTTTTCTTTTTACCTAGTTGACCCGGAGGAGGTTAAAGGATCTAAGCGGAAACCAGAGGATGAGATTGACAGCAACAATTCTACTGCATTAACAGCGTTTTTTGATGGAACTGATGACCATGAGCAACCCTCGCCCAAACGTCGAAACTCTAGAGAGATTAGACGACCGCGGAGATATTTAGATGATGTACTATAATTGTTATGACATATTAATACTGTTGTTAAGGGAGATGATGTGGTATTTTGAGCTTGTTATTATCGACAATGGAATTGGAGAGTTAGTCGGGAACGTGTAGACGGGATGGATTGAGGTGATGGTAGAGGAGAGGAAATAAAGTAGGAAACATATAAACTGTTATCTGCAATGCAGCAAATACCACAGTTGTTACGGGATAACGGTTCAATAATAACTTTCTCGTAGGATATCGGTTGTAATCTGGGGATGTTTACACATATAATGATTGTTGAGCCCTTATGTAATGTAGTGGTCGTTAAGTAGTTGCTAGCGTCATCAAAGTGTTGAATTTTTATGCCCTGTTCTATGAACTCTTGAACAATGATTTGTATTTCTTTTGGTGTAAGTAGAAATTTACTGATGATATTCAATTTTGATAACATAATTGCATATTCTATTGCATTTAGATTCTCTAGGAATGTGTCTAATTGAAAAGCTATTGATATTTTTTGGTTCTCAGACAGAATGTAATCGTCGATTTTTTAAATTGAGTTCAACATGCTTTGGTGATTTCTGATTTCTCTGTTCACTAGGTTAAGTCTGTTTTCGAATTTGGAATTAATTTGGATTTGTCTATGGTTTTGTTTAACGATAGAATTACCAGTATTTCGCAATTCATCTAAATTATTATTGATAATTTTCAGATCTTCTGCGTCGAGATTACCTGTTATGAACTTGATTGTACTTCCTAATAAGTCGATAGACCTCCTGTATCTGTTTGATTGCAAATTTAGTGTACTATAAATGAATTTTACTTCTCTGAGTTTCATTTCAAGAATATCTGATAAACTGCTTGATGTAAGATTTCATTGATTTGATTAATTACATTTTCTAAAATAGATATTGAAATTTCAAGTTGCGAGAAATCGATCACATGCAATAATCTGTCGTATCCTGCAATTACTCGTCCATCCCCCCTTTTAAGAAGCAACGCTACTGCGTTGTTCGTAATGTCATGAATCTGGATGGATTGTGCATGGGATGAAATGAGGATTATGAAGGTGGTGTATAGGAATAAAATCCATTGTTCGCAAGCCATATTTTCTTTTCCTGAAATTAGATTTATGTTAGTTTGTTCTTTTAATATTTTCTTTGTGTATTTCTCGTCCAGAGTCGTCTATCAGCAATCTACCTTAATTTTCAGCGACTATGACCGGTGAATACATAGGATATGTATTCTTTATTCCTTGCACTTAGTTGAATTTTGTTGGAACTCAGGACTCAGGACTTAGTTGAATTTTGTTGGAACTCAGGACTCAAATTTTCTTGTTTTGATTTTTCATGGGCCAAAATGATCTCATCGTAATCTTTGTTTCTACTTTCTATTAGCATTTCCGTATCTAGAGGCCTGAGCTGGCGCGGGAAATGTGTACTGGCCTCAGTTCTTTTCATGTTGGTAGCCTCGGTTGAAACGCGACGCCGTCAGTTAGGGCATTCGGTTCATGTTGCCTTACAGTTCAGCACCATGTACACTGTTGGTAAAACAGGAATGATGGTACACACTTATGCATCCCACACATCTTCTCTCCCCTCAAGAGAAAAGGATCAAATTGACTGAAGTTCATTTTATTTTAGTTTTGACATTGTATTTTCAGTAGACTGTAGATATTTTACACTATTCTTGTCAACAAAGTGAATACAAGAACAATGATCTTTTATTTTATTACCAGTGCTGTAGTTGCGGTTAGTCAGTGACTAACCAGCTCTTGAAACTGCAGCCGAACTTTGCCGACGGCTGCAGTATCTCAACATTCGGGTGCGTCAGAATGGCTTTCAGGAGTATGGCCGCTGAAATGTTTCGATAAAACATTGCCAACCAACAAGAGAAAAGCAGAGTGGATCCGTTTTCGCGACCAATGCGAAAGAATTGTTTCTTGTAAAGCGCCGGTGGGGCCAATTATAAGGCTTACCGGAATGAAGATTTTCGCCGGAAATTATTTTTTGAACATTATAGAGCTCCAAGAAAAGCTCGTTAGCCCAAGTGCAACAGATGTATATAGTGATACTGTTTCCGCATTAAACATGTACTTCAATGAATCGTGTGACACTGCGAAAGAACGACTAAAATTTCGAGAGATGCGTATGCATACGAACGAATCTTTCGGCGACTGGGTACTACGGCTAGAGAGGCAAGCAAAATTTTGTGAGTTTGTAACCCAGCAACGCAAGGAGAAGTTTGTTCAAGCGCTGGTGATGCGTTCAATCCCAGAAATAGCACATAAACTACATGAGATGTCGGATATGTTCGAATATGATCTCCAGCGTATCATCAAACACGGTAAACATCTAGACTACATCAGGATGGAAGCAGTAGAATTTAAGATGCGATAATCAGCACCAGTGCAAATAGAGAATTGGAAAATAATGAAACCCGTTAAAGCTCTGCAAACATTTAGAACAAATCGAGGAGGTTTTCGCCATACAGTTCGTTTCAATCCTGGTTACCGTTACAGTGTTCAACAGCATCGAGATGTGCGAAGTAATTTTGATGATCAGCGTTGTTAGAAGTGTGGGCGTTTGCATGGACGCAAGGAATGCCGAGCTTTTAGGGTGAAATGTTTCTCATGCGGGAAAGTAGGCCACTATGCTAGTTGTTGCCGCATAGCAAGAAATGCCGTTATCAATCAAGTAAAGGTTGAAGCCGAACATACCAACATAGGTAGATAATAATATATAAGCCTCGAGAAAAAATAGATATGTTCGCTTGTGCTGGTGTGAATTTGAAATAAAAAAAAATAATAAAATAAAAGCATTCAGATTCTTTTAAATTTCTTTTCAAATTTCGCATATTCTGTATTTTTTTCAGTCAATTACTCGAAAGTCTACTTTTCTACGATCTAGGGAAGATCCTAGATATGTTGAATGCATAATCGGAACTGAAAGCATTTCATTTTTAATTGATACTGGCTCTACAGCGAATACAAAAACTACCGATTGTTGGTCTAGGATTGAAAAACATGTAGATCGGTTATTCATGATTTGGTGCCATACCCAGAAGATGTGCTGAAGGCTTATGCCCAGCCAAAATCGCTTGATATCGAGTGCTCTTTCAGAGCCTATATCGGAGTAGCAAATCGTAGTGAACGATTACAATTAGCAAAATTTTTCGTTGTAAACGGATCGACGCTATCGTTGCTTGGTTTTGAATCATCGCAAAAGCTGAACCTTATTTATATTGGGCCATTAGACTCAAACGGTAGCAATGATCGAAAACCACAAGCTGTTTTCAGTTTAATGCCGAAAGAGCGAGAATTTCCAAAAGTTCGTTGTGACCCTGTCAAATTTAGAATTTATGAAACGATACCTCCAAAACAAATTATTAGGTATAACATTCTGAAAGCTTTTGAAAATGATAGACTGCGCACTATGGAATTGAAGGGAATAATTGAGCGAGCAGATAAGGAGCACGATATTATATCTCATGTCTCACCACTTGTGCTTGTACCAAAAGGTCAAAACGATTTTCGGATAGTCGTCGACTTTAGAGCAGTCAACAAAGCCATAATTCAAGAACCTTATCCAATGCCATCATTGGAAAAAAATTGGTCAGATAGTCCATGGGGAACTATGTTGTTTAAAAAATTGGATTTAAAAGATGCGTATTTTCACATAGAGCTACATGAAAGTGTGCGCCATTTAACAACTTTCATCACTGCAAATGGACTTATGCGATTCAAAAGACTACCTTTTGGTTTGTCTTGTACTCCTGAGTATTTCCAACGGGTAATGGAAACACTACTACTTAAATGCAACAATGTCATAGTTTATCTCGATGACATTCTTATATATGGTAATACAATATTTGAGTTGGAAAAGAATGTGAAAGCTGTCAAAAAAGTATTATGTGCGAATAATCTAACTATAAATGAAGAAAAGTCACTATACCATCAACAGCCAGTGGATTTTTTGGGATTTTTCATTAATGAAAGCGGACAATGGTCCCCCATTTAACAGTACTAAGCTTGAAGTATGGTTACGTAATAATTGGGGTGTAAAACTCAATCAAAGCACTCCGTTGAATCCTACTGAATATGGGCTAGTAGAAAGAAGCATGCAAGGAATCAACAAAATAACAGCCATTGCTAAGCTGAGCAAGAAGAATTGGAAGGAGGCCTTAGCAGATTACGTGGCAGCCTATAATACATGGCCACATTATGTCACTAAAGTCCCACCAGCTGAATTGATGTTTGGAAGAACGGTACGGAGTTTACTACCAAATATAAAGACAGAATACAAGCAAATGATGGATGGAGAACTACGAAATCGTGATCAATCTTTCAAGTTTAACCGCAACATCAGAGAAGACGGTATACGCAACGCTTCGGGATTGAAAATAACGGTAGGAGAAACTGTATTGGTCGGTCAGTTGAAACGAGATAAAACAGATACGAAATACAAGAATGATTTACATGAAGTGATATTAATTACGGGAGCTGGACGCGCAACTCCCAAGGATTTAACAACACAAAAGGTTTATGATCGTAATGTTAAGTTTCTAAAGAAATTTGTAAAGCGTGATATGAGTGAGTTCTACATCTTTGGTATAGTTCATTACAATTTTGTTATAACCATCGACAAGTAAATTTTTCTTTTTACCTAGTTGACCCGGAGGAGGTTAAAGGATCTAAGCGGAAACCAGAGGATGAGATTGACAGCAACAATTCTACTGCATTAACAGCGTTTTTTGATGGAACTGATGACCATGAGCAACCCTCGCCCAAACGTCGAAACTCTAGAGAGATTAGGCGACCGCGGAGATATTTAGATGATGTACTATAATTGTTATGACATATTAATACTGTTGTTAAGGGAGATGATGTGGTATTTTGAGCTTGTTATTATCGACAATGGAATTGGAGAGTTAGTCGGGAACGTGTAGACGGGATGGATTGAGGTGATGGTAGAGGAGAGGAAATAAAGTAGAAACATATAAATTGGTGTTCTTGTTTATACTGTTATCTGCAATGCAGCAAATACCACAGTTGTTACGGGATAACGGTTCAATAATAACTTTCTCGTAGGATATCGGTTGTAATCTGGGGATGTTTACACATATAATGATTGTTGAGCCCTTATGTAATGTAGTGGTCGTTAAGTAGTTGCTAGCGTCATCAAAGTGTTGAATTTTTATGCCCTGTTCTATGAACTCTTGAACAATGATTTGTATTTCTTTTGGTGTAAGTAGAAATTTACTGATGATATTCAATTTTGATAACATAATTGCATATTCTATTGCATTTAGATTCTCTAGGAATGTGTCTAATTGAAAAGCTATTGATATTTTTTGGTTCTCAGACAGAATGTAATCGTCGATTTTTTAAATTGAGTTCAACATGCTTTGGTGATTTCTGATTTCTCTGTTCACTAGGTTAAGTCTGTTTTCGAATTTGGAATTAATTTGGATTTGTCTATGGTTTTGTTTAACGATAGAATTACCAGTATTTCGCAATTCATCTAAATTATTATTGATAATTTTCAGATCTTCTGCGTCGAGATTACCTGTTATGAACTTGATTGTACTTCCTAATAAGTCGATAGACCTCCTGTATCTGTTTGATTGCAAATTTAGTGTGCTATAAATGAATTTTACTTCTCTGAGTTTCATTTCAAGAATATCTGATAAACTGCTTGATGTAAGATTTCATTGATTTGATTAATTACATTTTCTAAAATAGATATTGAAATTTCAAGTTGCGAGAAATTGATCACATGCAATAATCTGTCGTATCCTGCAATTACTCGTCCATCCCTCCTTTTAAGAAGCAACGCTACTGCGTTGTTCGTAATGTCATGAATCTGGATGGATTGTGCATGGGATGAAATGAGGATTATGAAGGTGGTGTATAGGAATAAAATCCATTGTTCGCAAGCCATATTTTCTTTTCCTGAAATTAGATTTATGTTAGTTTGTTCTTTTAATATTTTCTTTGTGTATTTCTCGTCCAGAGTCGTCTATCAGCAATCTACCTTAATTTTCAGCGACTATGACCGGTGAATACATAGGATATGTATTCTTTATTCCTTGCACTTAGTTGAATTTTGTTGGAACTCAGGACTCAGGGCCTTCTTTGTTTTTATTGTGATAGCGTAAATTTTCTTGTTTTGATTTTTCATGGGCCAAAATGATCTCATCATAATCTTTGTTTCTACTTTCTATTAGCATTTCCGTATCTAGAGGCCTGAGCTGGCGCGGGAAATATGTACTGGCCTCAGTTCTTTTCATGTTGGTAGCCTCGGTTGAAACGCGACGCCGTCAGTTAGGGCATTCGGTTCATGTTGCCTTACAGTTCAGCACCATGTACACTGTTGGTAAAACAGGAATGATGGTACACACTTATGCATCCCACACATCTTCTCTCTCCTCAAGAGAAAAGGATCAAATTGACTGAAGTTCATTTTATTTTAGTTTTGACATTGTATTTTCAGTAGACTGTAGATATTTTACACTATTCTTGTCAACAAAGTGAATACAAGAACAATGATCTTTTATTTTATTACCAGTGCTGTAGTTGCGGTTAGTCAGTGACTAACCAGCTCTTGAAACTGCAGCCGAAATTTTTTTTTTTTTGAAATTTTGATAATGACTGATTCCAGTAACCTGAAGGGTGCAAAAAAAATAAGAATAAAATTGTAAAAGGTGCCCATATAATTGCTCCCAGGGCGCAGGGTGAAAGTAATCTTGATTATAGTGAAATATCCTTCTGAGGGCGCAAATCATTATTTATTTTCAATTCAAATACAGGGTCCGGCACTCGAAGTGTAACCAACTTCAGACCGCTCGCGCAGCTGACGCACGGGCATCAGCTCTCTAGAAATTTGCTAAATGACAGTTCGGAGTTGTATTGTTTACAAGCGCAAGAAAGCATTTTGCCAAAAGTGAAATCGAAAAAAAAAATCAGTGATGGATTTAAAACGTAATAGTGTGATTGCTTTATATTTAGATGGAAAATCACAACCAGCGATTGTTCGTGAGCTCAAACACCTTAAAATGAATAAAGTTTTTGTTTATCGCACCATAACTCGTTACAATAATACTGGTAGCATCGCAAAACGTCATGGAGGTGGTCATCAAAAGACTGCAACGTCACGTGAGATGGTTCAAAAAGTGAAGAAGCGACTTGAACGAAATCCTCGACGAAGTGCCAATCAAATGGCAAAAGAACTGAAAATATCCGACCGTAGCATCCGCCGCATACTGAAAAATGATCTGAAGGTCAAGCCTTACAAGATCCAAAAGGCGCATGATCTCACACCGAAGCAGCAACAAGTTAGACTTGAGAGAGCGAAGGAGTTGCTTCGTTTGGCCGAAAGCGGTCAATTTCCGAACATTGTATTTTCTGACGAGAAAATTTTTCCAATTGAGCAATTCGTAAACTCTCAAAACGATAGGGTTTACTTCACCGACCGTTCATACGAGAATTTGAGTCACCGATTGGCCACCAGGAGGCAGCACCCGCAACAGATAATGGTTTGGGCCGCTGTAACCGCTGATGGGCGCTCTCCAATCGTTTTCATCGAGCCTGGCGTCAAGGTAAAAGCGACATATTATCGGGAAAGTATTCTGAAGGTTGCTTCGAAGCCGTGGGCAGACAAACATTTCGGTGGCAGACCATGGACGTTTCAGCAGGACTCGGCACCGTCTCACAAAGCACGAGTGAACCAAGAATGGCTGAAAAACAACGTTCCGAACTTCATCACGTCCACACAATGGCTCTCGAATTCACCAGATGCGAATCCAATGGATTATTCTCTTTGGGCCATTTTGGAGAGCAAAGTCCGAACTAAAAGATACACCAGTCTCGAGGCGCTGAAAAAAGTTATTGTCCGCGAGTGGGCCAAAATACCTGCAAGTCACATTCGGGCAGCTTGCGATTCGTCTTTTGACCATCTCAAGGCCATAGTCAAAGAAAAAGGTGGTCATATCGAGCAAAAGTGAATTGATTCTGAATTTTGTATTATTTTTACACATTTTGTACTTTGAATTAAGTAAAAGCAATTTTCTAAACTGAATTTATGGCCTTTTTAATTGGTTACACTTCGAGTGCCGGACCCTGTATATAACATCTTGTATGGATAATTTGGAAGAGCGCCTTGGAAATGATTCCAGGGCGCAGACTCACGGTAGGAGAATTGAAAAAAAGCGCCCACATACATTGTTCCAGGGCGCAGGATGAAAGTAATCTCGAATATAGTAAAATATCCTTCTAAGGGGGCGCATTATTATTAATTTTCAATCTAAATAAATAACATCTTGTATGGATAATTTGGAAGAGCGCCTTGAAAATAATTAAAGGGTGCAGACTCACGGTAGGAGAATTGAAAAAAGCGCCCAAATAATTGCTCTCAGGGCGCAGGATGAACGCAATCTTGAATAGTAAAATATCCTTCTGTGGGCACAAATAATTATTTATTTTCAATCTAAATAAATAACATCTCGTATGGATAATTTGGAAGAGCGCCTTGGAAACAATTCCAGGGTGCAGACTCACGGTAGGAAAATTGAAAAAAGCGCCCACATAATTGCTCTCAGGGCGCAGGATGAACGCAATCTTGAATAGTAAAATATCCTTCTGTGGGCACAAATAATTATTTATTTTCAATCTAAATAAATAACATCTTGTATGGATAATTTTGAAGGGCGCATTGGAAATGATTCCAGGGCACAGACTCCCGGTAGGAGAATTGACAAAAAGCGCCCACATAATTGCTCTCAGGGCGCAGGATGAACGCAATCTTGAATAGTAAAATATCCTTCTGAGGGCAAAAATAATTAATTATTTTCAATTTAAATAAATAACAT
Organism: Malaya genurostris; assembly: GCF_030247185.1. NCBI lineage: Eukaryota > Metazoa > Arthropoda > Insecta > Diptera > Culicidae > Malaya > Malaya genurostris. Next base: position 152,208,016 of record NC_080571.1, read on the forward strand.
CTTGTATGGATAATTTGGAAGAGCGCCTTGGAAATAATTCCAGGGTGGAGACTCACGGTAGGAGAAATGAAAAAAGCGCCCACATAATTGCTCTCAGGGCGCAGGATGAACGCAATCTTGAATAGTAAAATATCCTTCTGTGGGCACAAATGATTATTTATTTTCAATCTGAATAAATAACATCCTGTATGGATAATTCGGAAGGGCGCCTTGGAAATGATTCCAGGGCGCAGACTCACGGTAGGAGAATTGGAAAAAAGCGCCCACATAATTGCTCTCAGGGCGCAGGATGAACGCAATCTTGAATAGTAAAACATCCTTCTGTGGGCACAAATAATTATTTATTTTCAATCTAAATAAATAACATCTTGTATGGATAATTTGGAAGGTCGCCTTGGAAATGATTCCAGGGCGCAGACTCACGGTAGGAGAATTGAAAAAAGTGCCCATATGAATTGTTCCAGGGCGCAGGATGGAAGTAATCTTGATTATAGTAAAATATCCTTCTAAGGAGGCGCATCATTATTTATTTTCGATCTAAATAAATAACATCTTGTATGGATTATTTAAAGGGCGCTTTGGAATTGATTCCAGGGCGCCAACTCATGGTAGGAGAATTGAAAATAGGCGCTCACATAATTGCTCTCAGGGCGCAGGATGAAAGCAATCTTTAAGAGTAATATATTCGATATTCGATATTCTAATAGTAAAATATCCTTCTGAGGGCAAAAATAATTATTTATTTTCAATCTAAATAAATAACATCTTGTATGGATAATTTGGAAGAGCGCCTTGGAAATAATTCCAGGGTGCAGACTCACAGTAGGAGAATTGAAAAAAGCGCCCACATAATTGCTCTCAGGGCGCAGGATGAACACAATCTTGAATAGTAAAATATCCTTCTGTGGGCACAAATAATTATTTATTTTCAATCTAAATAAATAACATCTTGTATGGATAATTTGGAAGGGCGCCTTGGAAATGATTCCAGGGCGCAGACTCACGGTAGGAGAATTGAAAAAAAGCGCCCACATAATTGCTTTCAGGGCGCAGGATGAACGCAATCTTGAATAGTAAAATATCCTTCTGTGGGCACAAATAATTATTTATTTTCAATCTAAATAAATAACATCTTGTATGGATAATTTGGAAGGGCGCCTTGGAAATGTTTTCAGGGTGCAGACTCACGGTAGGAGAATTGAAAAAAGCGCCCATATAAATTGTTCGAGGGCGCAGGATGGAAGTAATCTTGATTATAGTAAAATATCCTTCTAAGGGGGCGCATCATTATTTATTTTCAATCTAAATAAATAACATCTCGTATGGATAATTTGGAAGGGCGCTTCGGAAATGATTCCAGGGCGCCGACTCACGGTAGGAGACTTGAAAAAGGCGCCCACATAATTGCTCCCAGGGCGCAGGATTAAAGTAATCTTTATTATAGTAAAATATCCTGCTGATGGCGCAAATAATTATTTATTTTCAATCCAAATAAATAACATCTTGTAAGGTTAATTTGGAAGGGCGCAATAGGAATGGTTCTAGGGCGCAGAATCACGAGAGGAAAATGGAAATAGATTTCAGGGCGCAGAATGAGAGTATTTTTGAATACATAAAATCCCAGTGAGGGCGCAAGATTTTATTTGTTTTCAAGCTTAATAAATAGCATCTTGTAAGGACAATTTGTAAGGGCGCACTAGGAATGATTCCAGGGCGCAGAATCACGGTAAGAGAATTGAAAAGGGCGCCCATATAATTAATTCCAGGGCTAGGATGAAAGTATTTTAAATACATTAAATCGTAAGAAGAGGGCACAAATTATTACTTATTTTCAAGCTAAAAAATAACATATTACAATATGTATTTAAGGATAATTTGGAAGGTTGCCTTAGTAATAGTTCCAGGGCGCAGGAAAATGGAGAAGGGCGACCCATACAATAGATTTCAGGGCGCAGAATGAAAGTATTTTTAAACCTGTTTTAATCCACCTAGTGGTGTAATGATGCCTTTCTCATATCAATCAAACTATCATATATAATACTGCGGTATTCTTCAAAATTATTTTTCTTCGATTCTTAAAAGAATAATCGAAATAGATTTGTTTGACCATCTACTGATAAAAACTATCAATTGGAAAAGATTTGAGGTCGATTTAGAAAACTTTTTACGGTTTTTCGCTCTTTTCAATGATGGTATAAAATTTTTAACACACTTTACCCTATATTTCCGGATCCGGAAAAAAAAAAATTTCTTCGATTCTTAAAAGAATAACCGAAATCGGTTTGTTTAACCGTCTACTGATAAAAACCATCAAATTGGAAAAGATTTGAGGTCGATTTAGAAAATTTTTTAAGGTTTTTCCCCATTTTCAGTGATGGTGTACAATTTTTAACACACTTTACCCTATATTTTCGAATCCGGAAGTCGGATCCGCATGAAATTCAGGAATAACGCATCGGACCACAGGACCTTTCATTTGAACCTAAGTTTGTGAAAATCGGTCGCGCCATCTATGAGAAAAGTTAAAACACATATTTTCTTTTTTTGCACATTTTACCCCATAACTCTCGAGCCGGAAGTCGGACCCAAACAATATTCAGGAATTTTGTATGGGACCTAAAGACCTTTCATTTGAATCTAAGTTTGTAAAAATCGATTCGACCATCTCTGAGAAAAGTTAGTGCACTTATTTTCACAATTTTTTGCACATTTTACCCCATAATTCCGGAACCGGTAGTCGGATCCAAAAAATATTCAGGAATTTTGTATGGGACCACAAGACCTTTCATTTGAATCTAAGTTTGTGAAAATCGGTTCAGCCGTCTCCGAGAAAAGTTAGTGCAAAAAAACGTTACATACACACATACGCACATACACACACACACATACACACAGACATTTTGCGAACTCGACGAACTGAGTCGAATGGTATATGACACTCGGCCCTCCGGGCCTCGGTTCAAAAGTCAGTTTTCACAGTGATTGCATAACCTTTCTATATGAGAAAGGCAAAACATTAATTGATCCAACCGAATGCGTAACTAATTACTTATTTTTAAATACATTAATTGATCCAACTGAGGGCGCAATTTATTACTTACTTTCAAGCTTAATACATAACATCTTGTAAAGATAATTTGGAAGGGCACCTCAGGAATTATTTCAAGGCGCAGAATCACGATAGGGAAATGAAGGAGTTAAGGATGAAAGTATTTTTAAATACATTAAATAATCCTTGTGATCTTGATAATTTGGAAGGACGCTTTAGGAATGATTCCAGGGCGCAGGATGGAAGTATTTTAAAATACATCAAATGATCCAACTGAGGGCGCACATCACTATCTATTTTTAAGCAAAAAAAATCTTGTACGCCTAATTTGGAAGGATGCCTTAGGAATGTTTTAAGGGCGTAGAATCACGGTAGGAGAATTGAAAAGGGTGCTCTTAAAACTTATTCCGGGCGTATGGTGGAAATCTTCTAAAATACTGTATATAATTCTACTGAGGACGCAAATCATTATTTATTTTCAAGCTAAATAAATAGCATAAGTAAGGAGTGCCTCAGGATTGACATCAGGGTGCAGAACGAATTTTTTTACCTAATACTACAAAGCTTTCGAAAGCATAAATGGAGCGCAAATTATTTCTTTGTTTGTGAGTTATATAAATAGAATCTCGGGAGGAAGCAATGCACAAGGCAGGTTTGAGCAGTGCTGCCTTAACAACAATTTTTCTAACAGCTATTATATTCAAACATAAAATATAGTAGCATTTATAACTGTTTGTAATCTTCATTAACAGCTTTTAATAGTTTTAAGTTGTCTTCATTGAAAAATTGGACAATAATGAGATTTTGAATAAGAAATGATGAATTTCAATAATTTTGAACGAGATGAATTATGATAAATACTGGCATCTTTTCTTAAAACTCGGCCTTGTACAGTGGAAGGTCAGTATAGTAGAAATAATTACCCCATGAATTCAACTGTAGCGGATTTCATTGGTATTTTCCAATTTCTTATATGCTTCTGAGATGAGACTTTATGCAATTTTATCATTATGATTAACATACCTACTCAACACATAGTGAGGTAGTTCACCATTCGATAACATGAACAAAAGCATTAAATTCACTTGTGAAGAAGCAAATAACAGCAGACTTCTTAGACATTTTCATCACGAGGAAGACGGAAAACTTATCCTTTTTGATATATAGAAAGCTAACTAATACGGAAAGTATTATACGTTATACTTCTAATCATTCTCATCAGCATAAAATGACAGCTTTTCACCATATGATTTATTGAATGCATGACCCAGCCCATGGAGAAAATGCGGTAAGAAACGAGAAAAAATACATTCTCGATATTGGAAAGCTCAATTAATATTCCGAGCAATTAATTCAAACAATTTTTGATAAAAAGAAAAACTGTTGAAAAACAATCACTTACTACTTCAACCCAACCATCAGAAAATTTGAAAATAGTTTTAATAGATTTCAGCCATGATATTACACATCTGTTCAAAACAAAACTAAAAAGTTTTGGTCTGGATTTGGTATTCCGTAAGAATAATACTAGGATCTACATAAGACCATAGAGATACTTTGAAAACATCGAAACAAAGTGCACTTCGGAGAAATTTGATAAGGTTATCATTCCAAGTCAAAAATAGCTGAACATGCTTAGAAAATTATGAGCTTACAACGAATCACATTAAAATTTTATGTTAAGCATCTAACCGATGGAAACTAAACGTAGCTGAAAGTTTAGAAATATATGTAAATATAAACATTCCAATCTACCATTTATTTAAATGTAACTTAGCAAAATGAGTTATTTATTTATTTATTTATTTATTTATTTATTTATCTATTTCTTTCCATCTGACCTGGATTGATCTCAATGGAGTTTTTGGTGGAGTGGGAAAAGCCCATTTGAAATTCATCAAATGCGCGTAAAACCCATCATCTTTTTTAACATTTTACATATTTGTTTACATAGTTACAATTCAAAAACATTAGCCTAACGAATACAAACATTGTCCAGTGCTAAAAAATAATTAAGTTCTACTTATATTCTATCCGAGTCGCTTAAGCCTATTCTTGAAAACAACACTAGATACACAAAAGTCAAAAAGGTCGTACACACTATTGAAAACATTGCACATTGCCCTAATCGGTTCGTTCTGACCATATTCAGTCAGTAAGAGTCGCAAGAAATTCCGCGCTCTTAGCGTTCTTGGAGGGACATTAATACATATTTGCGAGAGAATTTCAGGAGCATCAATTTGTCCATTCAGCAATTTCGCTATAAATACTGCTCTGAGTATATTTCGTCGTTTATCTAGTGTATCCATGTCGAGCAAACGACAGCGCTCAATGTATGGTGGAAGCCCTGACGGATTAAGCCATGGCAGAGATCTGAGAGCAAATCGCAGGAATCGTGATTGTACTGCTTCAATTCTATTGATTTAAACACTGGCGTAAGGACACCAAATGTGCACTGCGGTTTCAAGGGTAGACCGTACTAACGCGTAATATAACGCTCGCAGGCAGTATGGATCAGTAAACTCTTTGGCGATCCTCATGATGAAACCTAAGTTTCTATTTGCCTGAGCAATGATATGCGAGTAGTGATGTCTGAAGGAGAGCTGAGAATCAAGAAGCACACCCAAATCTTTGAAAACAGTTACTCTTTCAAGTGTTTCCCCAGAAATAGAGTAGTTCCAGACTATCGGGCTTTTCTTACGTGTGAAAGAAATCACAGAGCATTTGGACACACTTATAGTTAAGAGGTTGAGATTGCACCATTCACAAAAATTGTTTAGGTGCTGCTGAAGTTCCATGCAATCAGCTGTCGATTGCACAACAAGAAACAGTTTCAAATCGTCCGCATATATAAGTCTGCATCCTGGTGGAATGACAAAAGAAATGTCATTAAAAAATAATGAAAACAGCAATGGTCCGAGATTGCTTCCTTGAGGAACACCTGATTCGTTAACGAAGTTTTGTGACTCGACATTTCCTAGCTTCACTGATAAAATTTGGCCTACGAGATATGACTTAAGCCACTTAGAGAAACTAGACGATGCACCTAGACGCTCCAGTTTCGTAATCAAGAGCGTGTGATTTACACGGTCAACGCTGCTTTCAGGTCGGTACATATTGTATCTATCTGTGATCCAGTTTCAATGTTCTTAATACAAAGGGAACAAAATTGTGTCAAGTTAGGGATTGTAGGTCTGCCTGGATAAAAACCATGCTGATCATTAGAGATATATGTCTTTGTTTCACGGAATAAAACGTTCCCGACTAAAATCTCCAACAGCTTTGATCCAGCACAGAGAGAAGTTATACCTCGGTAATTTGCAATATTTTGTTTATCTCCTTTTTTGAAGATCGGGAACATGTACGATTTTTTCCAGCATGCAGGAAACCGTGACTGCGACATTGATTGGTTGAAAATTAATTTGAGGGGCGCACACAATGCTCTTGAACATCTTTTCAATACTATAGACGGAATTCCATCTGGCCCAGCTGATGTTGAGGATTTTAACTTACTTATTGCCGTCATAATATCCTCATCAGTAAATCGAATGTTTGCAATATTTATCACATTATATGGAACGTTTCGAAGGCTTCGTTCCACCTGAGTTGAATTAGCCGAGTCTGTATTGAATACTCTCGAGAAGTGTTGTGCGAATAAGTTGCAGGTGCCTCTTAGAGTGTTCGATGTTTCATTTTCAAGGAACATGCTGGAAGGAAGTCCGTTTTCTTTGCGTTTGCCATTAACAAAAGACCAAAATATCTTCGGATTTCGTTTCAGATTGGATTGAATTTTTTGTACGTGCTTTGAGTAGAGATAACGATTGTACGAACGATAATTGTTACTAGCTTGAGCAAAATCCCTCTTTGTTATTGGGTTTCGTCGATAGGAATGGTGCCGAAGTGCAGCTGCTCGTAACCTTTCAAGCTCACGTAAGTTTCTATTGCCCCAAGGTGGCTTTGGACGAGGGCGGGGTGCGGGAACATGTACTAAGAAAATGTCCCGCAAAACACAGGAAAATTTGTCTACAGCTGTATCCACATCAGCAACATTATCCAGTAGAGAATCCCAATCGATAACACACAGTGCATTATTGAGTCCGGAAAAGTCAGTCTTCGAAAAGTTGAACAGCGTATCTTCAGACACATCGTCAAACCGCACAAGCCGAGGACAAGTCAAAGTGACAGAAAGCGGAGGATGATTTGCGTCAACGGCTACTAAAGGCTCAATTGCTTCAGTAGTGATGCAGTTCCTTGAATTTTCCTCGTTTACGAAAAGCAGGTCTAGCGTACGGTTCTAATCGGTTCTAATGATATCAGCTGTCTTTGATTAATACATTGCACTGTGGGGAAAAGGGTGAAAAACGCGACTTTACTCAATAGTTTCATAGGAATCTTTGAAAATATTTTCAAAGTAGGTTTATCTTATGTAGTATTGACCGTAGAACCGATTGATGACAATTAGAATAGCCGCAAAATTCACTATCATGGCTGTTTTGCAACAAATTTTTCTTTTTTCCTACCTCACTAACTGTAAAACCCTGAAAAATGAATTCGACTAATGAAAAGGCACTCCTGACATTTTTATTAGTTCTATAAATAGATTGCTGTTTGTTAGAACGATTGCAAAAAACTGTTTTCTCTCTTACTCCAAATCATTTTCTTCAATCAATTATGTTAAAACAAGATAGTTCGATGTTACGCACATAGCCCTACAAACTAATTAACAGATAGTTTCCATGATCCCATGAATCGTGCAACATCGTTCTACCCCAATTTTACTTCAAACTTAATTTTAAGTTCAATTCTGATTTACAATACTGAAGCAGAATCAATGCGATCTAGCCATAGTGGTCCATATTACTTAGAAAACTTCAGTGATCCAAGTACATACAATGGGAATAACAATACTAGTTCGTTTAATCCGTTTTACTCCAATTAATTCCATAAATCATACCATTAATTAAACTTTCTTTCGCATTTCAAAAGAAGGCTTACTGCGGTTGATCAAAATCAACTGATATTGTGTAGAATACCATAAAAAGTAGATTACAAATAGATTCAATGACCGCACGAATCATGTTATACAGTGTTACTCCAATGGTATAACATGATTCATGCGGTCACTGAAGTTATTTGTAACTTAATTTTTAGTTCTTTCTAGTTCTTCTTTTTTTTTTTGACTGATATAATTTTAATCAACCGCAATAAGCCTCCTTTCGGAATGCGATAGAAATTTTAACCAATACGATTTATGAAATAAATTGGTGTAAAACGGATTAAAAGGGCTAGTACTACCAATCCTATTGTATGTACTTGGGTTTCTGCAGTTTCCTACGTAATGTGAACCAATATTGATAGATCGTATTGGATCTGCTTCTAGATTGTAGATTGAAAACGGTACAACGAGTTTCCTGCTGTCATTAAAATTATATGCCAATGATTTGTCAGACCTTTTTACATCAGAAACATTCTATTCGGTCTTCTGAAACTTCTTCTGTGATATGTTATATAGTTAAACTTTATTACAATTCAGTACAAAAAGAAAGGTGAGTAATGTCAGAGACATAACTGGATGACTTGAATAGGAATTAAACTGGTACACTTCCGAATATCAGTTAGTGAATCGATTATGTGAATTGTGCAAGCTTTCTCCTTCTTTACTAGAGTTTGAAACGATGCACTGCACTCAAGTACGGATTAGTTAAATCAAACGTTCTGACATACAGTTCAATATTATGAAATAATTTATATAGTTCTTCATAATAAAAAAGGAGGACGTATACGTTCAACTTTTTTATTCAATACGAAAATTTTTGAAATTTATATTAATGCAAATATAATGAACATTAAAACATCTGACACTACCAAAATCCAATTAAAAAAGCCGGGAAAAATGCGAAAAATTTTCAATTAGAATCAATTAAACTGTAAACCTTCACTAAACTGGTTATATTCTTATATTCTTTTTTAACATTTTACATATTTGTTTACATAGTTACAATTCAAAAACATTAGCCTAACGAATACAAACATTGTCCAGTGCTAAAAAATAATTAAGTTCTACTTATATTCTATCCGAGTCGCTTAAGCCTATTCTTGAAAACAACACTAGATACACAAAAGTCAAAAAGGTCGTACACACTATTGAAAACATTGCACATTGCCCTAATCGGTTCGTTCTGACCATATTCAGTCAGTAAGAGTCGCAAGAAATTCCGCGCTCTTAGCGTTCTTGGAGGGACATTAATACATATTTGCGAGAGAATTTCAGGAGCATCAATTTGTCCATTCAGCAATTTCGCTATAAATACTGCTCTGAGTATATTTCGTCGTTTATCTAGTGTATCCATGTCGAGCAAACGACAGCGCTCAATGTATGGTGGAAGCCCTGACGGATTATGCCATGGCAGAGATCTGAGAGCAAATCGCAGGAATCGTGATTGTACTGCTTCAATTCTATTGATTTAAACACTGGCGTAAGGACACCAAATGTGCACTGCGGTTTCAAGGGTAGACCGTACTAACGCGTAATATAACGCTCGCAGGCAGTATGGATCAGTAAACTCTTTGGCGATCCTCATGATGAAACCTAAGTTTCTATTTGCCTGAGCAATGATATGCGAGTAGTGATGTCTGAAGGAGAGCTGAGAATCAAGAAGCACACCCAAATCTTTGAAAACAGTTACTCTTTCAAGTGTTTCCCCAGAAATAGAGTAGTTCCAGACTATCGGGCTTTTCTTACGTGTGAAAGAAATCACAGAGCATTTGGACACACTTATAGTTAAGAGGTTGAGATTGCACCATTCACAAAAATTGTTTAGGTGCTGCTGAAGTTCCATGCAATCAGCTGTCGATTGCACAACAAGAAACAGTTTCAAATCGTCCGCATATATAAGTCTGCATCCTGGTGGAATGACAAAAGAAATGTCATTAAAAAATAATGAAAACAGCAATGGTCCGAGATTGCTTCCTTGAGGAACACCTGATTCGTTAACGAAGTTTTGTGACTCGACATTTCCTAGCTTCACTGATAAAATTTGGCCTACGAGATATGACTTAAGCCACTTAGAGAAACTAGACGATGCACCTAGACGCTCCAGTTTCGTAATCAAGAGCGTGTGATTTACACGGTCAACGCTGCTTTCAGGTCGGTACATATTGTATCTATCTGTGATCCAGTTTCAATGTTCTTAATACAAAGGGAACAAAATTGTGTCAAGTTAGGGATTGTAGGTCTGCCTGGATAAAAACCATGCTGATCATTAGAGATATATGTCTTTGTTTCACGGAATAAAACGTTCCCGACTAAAATCTCCAACAGCTTTGATCCAGCACAGAGAGAAGTTATACCTCGGTAATTTGCAATATTTTGTTTATCTCCTTTTTTGAAGATCGGGAACATGTACGATTTTTTCCAGCATGCAGGAAACCGTGACTGCGACATTGATTGGTTGAAAATTAATTTGAGGGGCGCACACAATGCTCTTGAACATCTTTTCAATACTATAGACGGAATTCCATCTGGCCCAGCTGATGTTGAGGATTTTAACTTACTTATTGCCGTCATAATATCCTCATCAGTAAATCGAATGTTTGCAATATTTATCACATTATATGGAACGTTTCGAAGGCTTCGTTCCACCTGAGTTGAATTAGCCGAGTCTGTATTGAATACTCTCGAGAAGTGTTGTGCGAATAAGTTGCAGGTGCCTCTTAGAGTGTTCGATGTTTCATTTTCAAGGAACATGCTGGAAGGAAGTCCGTTTTCTTTGCGTTTGCCATTAACAAAAGACCAAAATATCTTCGGATTTCGTTTCAGATTGGATTGAATTTTTTGTACGTGCTTTGAGTAGAGATAACGATTGTACGAACGATAATTGTTACTAGCTTGAGCAAAATCCCTCTTTGTTATTGGGTTTCGTCGATAGGAATGGTGCCGAAGTGCAGCTGCTCGTAACCTTTCAAGCTCACGTAAGTTTCTATTGCCCCAAGGTGGCTTTGGACGAGGGCGGGGTGCGGGAACATGTACTAAGAAAATGTCCCGCAAAACACAGGAAAATTTGTCTACAGCTGTATCCACATCAGCAACATTATCCAGTAGAGAATCCCAATCGATAACACACAGTGCATTATTGAGTCCGGAAAAGTCAGTCTTCGAAAAGTTGAACAGCGTATCTTCAGACACATCGTCAAACCGCACAAGCCGAGGACAAGTCAAAGTGACAGAAAGCGGAGGATGATTTGCGTCAACGGCTACTAAAGGCTCAATTGCTTCAGTAGTGATGCAGTTCCTTGAATTTTCCTCGTTTACGAAAAGCAGGTCTAGCGTACGGTTCTAATCGGTTCTAATGATATCAGCTGTCTTTGATTAATACATTGCACTGTGGGGAAAAGGGTGAAAAACGCGACTTTACTCAATAGTTTCATAGGAATCTTTGAAAATATTTTCAAAGTAGGTTTATCTTATGTAGTATTGACCGTAGAACCGATTGATGACAATTAGAATAGCCGCAAAATTCACTATCATGGCTGTTTTGCAACAAATTTTTCTTTTTTCCTACCTCACTAACTGTAAAACCCTGAAAAATGAATTCGACTAATGAAAAGGCACTCCTGACATTTTTATTAGTTCTATAAATAGATTGCTGTTTGTTAGAACGATTGCAAAAAACTGTTTTCTCTCTTACTCCAAATCATTTTCTTCAATCAATTATGTTAAAACAAGATAGTTCGATGTTACGCACATAGCCCTACAAACTAATTAACAGATAGTTTCCATGATCCCATGAATCGTGCAACATCGTTCTACCCCAATTTTACTTCAAACTTAATTTTAAGTTCAATTCTGATTTACAATACTGAAGCAGAATCAATGCGATCTAGCCATAGTGGTCCATATTACTTAGAAAACTTCAGTGATCCAAGTACATACAATGGGAATAACAATACTAGTTCGTTTAATCCGTTTTACTCCAATTAATTCCATAAATCATACCATTAATTAAACTTTCTTTCGCATTTCAAAAGAAGGCTTACTGCGGTTGATCAAAATCAACTGATATTGTGTAGAATACCATAAAAAGTAGATTACAAATAGATTCAATGACCGCACGAATCATGTTATACAGTGTTACTCCAATGGTATAACATGATTCATGCGGTCACTGAAGTTATTTGTAACTTAATTTTTAGTTCTTTCTAGTTCTTCTTTTTTTTTTTGACTGATATAATTTTAATCAACCGCAATAAGCCTCCTTTCGGAATGCGATAGAAATTTTAACCAATACGATTTATGAAATAAATTGGTGTAAAACGGATTAAAAGGGCTAGTACTACCAATCCTATTGTATGTACTTGGGTTTCTGCAGTTTCCTACGTAATGTGAACCAATATTGATAGATCGTATTGGATCTGCTTCTAGATTGTAGATTGAAAACGGTACAACGAGTTTCCTGCTGTCATTAAAATTATATGCCAACGATTTGTCAGACCTTTTTACATCAGAAACATTCTATTCGGTCTTCTGAAACTTCTTCTGTGATATGTTATATAGTTAAACTTTATTACAATTCAGTACAAAAAGAAAGGTGAGTAATGTCAGAGACATAACTGGATGACTTGAATAGGAATTAAACTGGTACACTTCCGAATATCAGTTAGTGAATCGATTATGTGAATTGTGCAAGCTTTCTCCTTCTTTACTAGAGTTTGAAACGATGCACTGCACTCAAGTACGGATTAGTTAAATCAAACGTTCTGACATACAGTTCAATATTATGAAATAATTTATATAGTTCTTCATAATAAAAAAGGAGGACGTATACGTTCAACTTTTTTATTCAATACGAAAATTTTTGAAATTTATATTAATGCAAATATAATGAACATTAAAACATCTGACACTACCAAAATCCAATTAAAAAAGCCGGGAAAAATGCGAAAAATTTTCAATTAGAATCAATTAAACTGTAAACCTTCACTAAACTGGTTATATTCACTTCTGATTTGCTTAGGTATTTCCCGCAGCCCGAAGCTGTTACATCAAACCCAGACCAACACAGATACAAATAGATATTTTGCCTTAAGCTTAGCAAATCTATGAAATGTATAACATGTAATGTACTGACTCGATGTAAAAACTCCTCCTTCCCTATAAATCCCTCACCTTATACTTCCCAACCACCCCCAAATCCCGACCCCAAACTGTTACAAACCCGGTGAACGACCAGAATTAGGTTAAAACCGGGGATAAATAAACGATATAATAATAATGCTTAGGTATTTCACCAGATAAGTATTTCTAATAGTTCTTTAGATAATATTTAAATCCATTAGAAGTACTGATTTTGCGTAATGTTCCCCATCGTTTTCCACGTATTTTGTTAGAATACAAACGAAAAGCAGCAGGATGACGCAATCGATCTGCTTTGAAGGGATTAAATACTGAACGCAATTGATGAAATATCGAACTGAATTCTTGATACTTGAACGTGAGCTGAACGAAATATATTATTAACGTTTATACCTACCCAGGTACGAGAAAGACGTCATGACTTTTCTTTCGTTTATACCAAAAATTTCAGAACACCTTAATTTTGAATTATTTGTGATTATGTCATACAACTGAAAATGTTATCATAAATTGATGATGATATTTCTGATGGCATGTAGTAAAAATTATGTCGATATGTTAGATACAATAAGAGATATTCATGATCAAAAACTTATTACTTTCTCAGAGGGGAAATTTGTAAAAGACGCCTCATAGTAAAGTATTTACGACAAAAGGGACCTTGAGGTAAAATGAACATGATAGCATTTAGTGCGGTCCTTCTAAGTACGTATAATCGATTTTACTGATCATTTTACACCAATAAATGCTTTGTGGTCATCTGCCTCCAAAAAGTCGTAGCGTTTTTGATCCATTTTTCCCTACTGTGCATTGGTTCAAAGAATAAGAAGAAAATATATGCATTCTGATCCGATTTCCACGTTTTCATAACAGAAGTATAGTTCATTTTCACACTAATTTTGATTGTTAGGGCTGCATTGGCGAATATATTGGCTCCGAATGCATCATATGTGTGCTGAAGACCGAGTAATCGGATAAATATTGTGATGTCCTGACTATTGGTTCAACTGCCCTATATCATTTGAATTAGTCTAGATGGCAAAATCACAGACTAACAGATATGACAGTATGAGTAAATTCTTATAAAAATATTTTTTCGTGATGCACTAGTTCCACCTATATTGTACTGCGCGAACTATTTACTATCTGTACACCCCTTGTGTTATGTAAAAGTTTTTTTACTAGTTGGTTTCCCCTCGTTTGTCAACACCGATCAGCTGCTTGCAGGGATGCCTGATTTCATCAAAATATTTGAAAATGAATAGTCACAATAAATTATTGGATTACGTTGATAATATATTTAACTTTATCGCGATGTTAGAAAGTAACCATTTATTTTTCTCAACGTTGCTCATCTAGATTATTTTTTATTGTGTTGGTAATTTTCACCCGAAATTAAGTGGCGGCAGACAAGAAGCAAGTAAATATTGTAACCAAACGGGTTTGATTTTGTATTGCGTTGGACGATGAGAAGTAGGCACAATTATGTATATAGTTTTGGCAATATGTATTAAATCTGTATCCTGCATGAAATTCGCATGGACGTATACAAATCAATACATTAAAGGTAATTCTGTATGAATGGCAACTCTGTTGATAAATGAAAAAAATAAACACAGTCTAGATGACAGATAAGATGTTTTTGATAGGGTAACGTGGCGCCATCATGACACATGTGAGTACTGTCCCAAATAAAGGAATATTCGAAATGACCGTTAAAATGATTGAAGAATCTAATTTGAGTGTCCTGTCTGTTAGTCTGTGGCAAAATGTTCATGTAGGTGTGTGTCAAAATATTTGACAAATTTTTTACAATAACTGCTTGGCTAATTTGCATAAATTTCAATTCAAACGAAAAGTATTATAACGTTTAACTGAAATTTCAATTGAATTTTATCTGAATCTAACAACGGATTCCGGGATAATAGGGTGATAAGTGTTAAATATTTCAATTTCCACGAATATTTTATTTGAAAGTGACAGTGCAAAAATACGCAAAATCAATTTGCAGGTCTTGTTAGTTCATGGCTAAATACAATTCGTTGAAACAGCTGTTGCGTTCTGTATTCTTTTATTTCTGATAAATTTCCTAACCAAGAAGACTTCCGGATCCGGAAATATAAGGTAAAGTGGGTTAAAAATTTGTACACCATCACTGAAAAAAGGGCGAAAACCCGTAAAAAAATGTCTAATTCCACCTCAAATTTTCTCCAATTGATAGTTTTTATCAGTAGATGGTCAAACAAAGCATTTTTAATTGTTCTTTCAAGAATCGAAGAAAATTATTTTGAAGAATACTACAGTATTATATATGATAGTATGATTGGTATGAGAAAGGCATGATTACACCAGTAGGTGGATTAAAACAGGTTTTTGGTATCGCCATCACCGCAATCACTTTTTCAGAGGTGGCCGAAACGATTTTCACCAACTTAGATTCAAATGAAAGGTCTTATGGTCCCATGGCTTGTTATTGAATTTCATCAGGAACCGAATTTCGGAGTTACAGGGTAATATGTGAAAATTAAAGAAAAACCTAATGATGTAATGATGCCTTTTCATATTACTTATATTTTCAAAAACATGACTAGAAGATTCTGTCAAGTTTCTTTTTTTCAAACCTAAATAAAACCAAAAACTTTCTTCGGTATAAACTACCATCACCTTTTCAATTTGTAAACAGTTATTACAGGTTAACCAAGATCATCTTATTTAAATTAGAAATTAATCTTAAGCACGCAAGATTTATCTGGGGTAGTAGCAGATATCTTAGGCGAAAACGACATAGCAAAAAGTTTCATCGAGTTAATAACAATTGATCACAGCTTCCACAGTTTCGCTTCTGCATTGATTGACCAATTCTTTCCAGCTTGTATATCTCCCATTCTTTCAAAGCCATCGTCTCCGTTAGGGGAAAGCCAGAATAGTGTCTTTTATTTTTAGCAGAAAAAACTGGTGGGTAATGTCAGACATAACTGGATGACGTAAATACGAATAAAACTGACATGCTTTTTCTACATATCTCAATATCGACAATCACACGTACTAGTTGATTGATTGTGTCACTTGCGTAATTGTAACGGTAAGATTTCACGGCAGACCACATGAGAATAATATGACATACAATAACTTACTTGTCAAACCTGTTACGAAAACACTAATTGTATAGCGAGTTGATAGAATATCCACTAACCAAAAGCCGTCATCTTGGATTTTATGAATTTTAAAATATAAATTATCAATAACAACTCGTCAAGCGCGGAAAAATGCCAGTTATAATTCCTTATAAAAAGATTTTAGGCCATGAACCGTGGAATTGAAACATATGCTTAATACAGTGAAGAACAATCCGGGACAGCTGCTAGGAATGAATGCCGTCTTCAATCTACAATTTTAAACAAACTAAGATTGAAATAAAGGATTCAGTACCGGTGTTTACGCATAGCACTTGGAAGCATGAACTCAACCCACACAATGAGTCTAGAAATATTAGCAGGAGTGCTTCCTATCTCTGAACGGTTCTACGAGCTTGCACTTCGCTTACTCATTCGAAGTGAAACCATGAATCCTCTAATAATCAACAATCACGAAACACTGCGGAATTTAGAAGTACAGTCCAAACGTATGCCACCATACTATGAATACTTAACTTTGTCAAGTCCGACAACACAAAAAGCATGTGAAAACATACCGAACTATTTAAAAAACCCCAACATAACATTTGATTTATCCATGGGAAAAATCGTACAAGATATTCCCGATCACCTGCGTCCAAGGCTTATACCAAATTTTTTTTTGGCCAGCTACAACCATATCGACCCAAGCAAACAATTCTTCACAGACGGATCCAGTATTAACGGGTGTACTGGTTTTGGAGTATTCAACGAGAGCCGTTGCGTTTTTAATAAACTCGATGATCCCTGTAGCGTGTATACTACTGAATTGGCAGCAATTTACTGTGCCTTAGGGTTAGTGAAGGCCTTGCCTTTTTCGAAATATTTCATTTTTTCGGACAGTCTTAGTGCTATTGAAGCCCTTCTATCAATGAAACCAGCTAAGTATCCCTCGCATTTCCTAGCGGAAATACGAAGGATTCTTTGTGTTTTGATAGACAAATCATTTCAAGTGATATTTATGTGGGTACCCGCACATTGTTCAATACCCTTACTTACTTTTTGTTACATCAGGTTTCTTCCAAACTGCGAAGTGGTATCGGTGCAAAAAGTGTAGCATAGATTTAGTGCAATTGGCAATTGGTTTCAGTACATCCTCCGCTACACACGGGGTCTTTTACGTTATCGATGAGTTCTACATCAGTTTAGGTTGCACGTTAGGCATGATCTAATATTCTCAAGTATCATGCATTTGGTGCAATATGTAATTTCAAATGGTTTTTGATGATAGACGGAAACATTAGATCACAAAGCACACCAGATAGTCGACTGAGCCACAGAAGCACATACCTGCTTGGCTGTAAATTAGTAAGAATTATGTCACCTGTAAAATTCATAATTTCTTTCTGTGCAGTTTTGAAGAAGTAGATTTTGAACTCTATTTCAAAATCACACAATCGGAACTATTATTTGAAAGAATAATAAATACAGAAAGTGGAAATTTCAACACCTGGGTACTTAGAAACATTAACATTTAGATTATGATAACACTTATGCATGTTGCAAATGAGTCTTGTAGAGCTTCAGGAAACTTACAAAAGTGTTAAAAATGAGTTGTTGAGAAAAATACCGCGCCTTGCTCGCAACGAATAAGTCTGATACTAGAACTATGTAACTGTTGTATACAAAAATACTAAGATTAAGAAACAACAAACCCCGTTAGAGAAATCTAACTTCAGTCAATTGCAATGCGCCCCTGTACCACGGAAATCCAGGCGCCCCATCAACAAAGTCAACGACTAACCAATGAAATTTGAACAACTACGGCACTGTTTATTACTGACTACCGTGCAATCGTGAGAGACCCTTTCAATGACATAGGATATACAAACTTAGTTTGGTGTTTACAATAAACGTGAAAGTCGATAGCACCATCCCATTTTCAATGGGTAGTTTACGCTTCAACGGTACCAATATTTTATAGTTTAAATACACTAGATTTTATGCTTTGTATACATTCACGACAATCATTCTTATTGATGTGATATTGAATATGACAAAATAAGTGGTATTTTAGAAAGGGTTTTTTTAGTGTACAATATATTTTATTTAAAATAAATTATCTGGCATCACTGCCGTCATTAAATCTGTGAATCAGAGATGCCAGGTCTACAGATTTGTCTGAAAATCTGTAGAATTCCTATGCAGTGTTGCAGGCATTTTTTCGACTTTCGACGAAATTTGATTTTTTTTAGAATGACAGCGCTGTTTCCTCTACTCCGTAAATTAGTTTTGTGTGTCATGCTTTATATAGAAAAGGAAACCGCAGAAAATTTTTCGGGTTTGCAGATTTGGAACCATTTTTTAAATGATTGTTTTTTTTTTTTGCTGGCATCTCTGCTGCGAATATTGAATAATACAACAAACAAGAATCTCCATTAAATTGTATGGTTTGTATTAGGTTTTTTATCGTGACGTCACAAATGAACAAGAATTCATCCTTGACAGTTCAGCGATACTGTTTACAAACAAGCTTAAACAAAATCGAGAAACATATCTCAAACAATCATCTTTTCACTTCACAACTAGCCACTTTTATTCAACAAATCTCTGAAACGAATCGTTAACAAATGTTTTGAAATTCTATTTAGGCGATATGGACCGTGATCGTTCTCATCCGTTTGTCAACAGACAAACAAAAAAGTCTGTTTACAAACAGTACCACTGAATTGTAAAAATGTGTTCATCCGATTGAGGTTAGCAGTGATGGTAAAAAACCTAATAGCTGCTTGTTATATTTGTGAAAGAGCAATTCTGTATAAAATGTTCGTTACGACCTAAGTAACAAAAGTAAACAAACCGAGATTTTTATTGCATGTTGTTAGGAATGTCCTAATACACGCACTACCCGAAAACCGTTTCTCGATTCACTATGGATTCACTAAAAAATCTGTCAACACATTTGACGTATGTCGAAATCAATGAAAAATAATCATTAATGCTACTTTCGTCAATTGGCAATGTTTTGACAAATGTACCAGAGCATAAACAAAAGTGTATGCGCGGACTTACGACAAAATAATTTTTCACGAAAAAGCAGATCTAGTGTAATATCATGAAAGTGAGACTTGCTGTAGAGTTGGAGATATTTATTGGGATCGAGTTGCTATTAAGCTTGTTGAAAAATACGCTGATTAATTTGGAAAGAAACTGTTTGGTTTCCAATCGTAGAAACCGTTATGAATCCTTCGTCAAACAAAAGCGAAAATTATCAAAATACACTAAAACCATTTTTTCCACTTGATATGCAAAACTAACTCTTGTTTTCGAACAAAACTGGCTTTCACATAAGTGCGAGTAACAAAACGACGAATGAACACTGTAACTTTCGCAAAACGACGTAACTAACAGAAGCAAAACGACTTATGTGTCAAGTCAACCAGGATAAAACCACCTATGCTACTGTCCAATGTACATGATCAAATTACAAAACGACGTAAGTGTCGTTTTTGCCTAAAAGTTATCTTTGTAGTTGAAAATTGTGAATTAGTCACTATGATACGTTGCACGCATACAAATTGGACGATTTAGCACAGACTAACAGACAGGACACTCAAATTAGATTCTTCAATCATTTTAACGGTCATTTCGAATATTCCTTTATTTGGGACAGTACTCACATGTGTCATGATGGCGCCACGTTACCCTATCAAAAACATCCTATCTGTCATCTAGACTGTGTTTATTTTTTTCATTTATCAACAGAGTTGCCATTCATACAGAATTACCTTTAATGTATTGATTTGTATACGTCCATGCGAATTTCATGCAGGATACAGATTTAATACATATTGCCAAAACTATATACATAATTGTGCCTACTTCTCATCGTCCAACGCAATACAAAATCAAACCCGTTTGGTTACAATATTTACTTGCTTCTTGTCTGCCGCCACTTAATTTCGGGTGAAAATTACCAACACAATAAAAAATAATCTAGATGAGCAACGTTGAGAAAAATAAATGGTTACTTTCTAACATCGCGATAAAGTTAAATATATTATCAACGTAATCCAATAATTTATTGTGACTATTCATTTTCAAATATTTTGATGAAATCAGGCATCCCTGCAAGCAGCTGATCGGTGTTGACAAACGAGGGGAAACCAACTAGTAAAAAAACTTTTACATAACACAAGGGGTGTACAGATAGTAAATAGTTCGCGCAGTACAATATAGGTGGAACTAGTGCATCACGAAAAAATATTTTTATAAGAATTTACTCATACTGTCATGTCTGTTAGTCTGTTTAGTGAAGAGATGAAGTTGTTTCAATTATTCATTTTTAAATAGGATTTAAAATTGTGCGATTATTTTTCATCATCGGTTTTCTCGGTTCAGCTGAAATATCACATACGTCGTTTTGAACATTTTATGCAGAATTCTGCACAATAATCGCAGAATTTTAAATCCTATTTAAAAATGAGTAATAGAAACAACTTTAACAATAAACAACAGTTTATCAACCTGGGTTGCCAGTATCAAATATATTTCCTAAGCTTTCATTTTGACATTACGAGTTACTGAGGGGTAGTTAAATTTACGATACAGTTTTAATAAGCGAGTGGCAGGTCGTGTCGTCGTGGAAATCGTCTTTATCGAGATCATGACCAAGGAACTTTATACGAGTTTTGTTAAATTCACATTTTTCTGTATTGAGCGTTAGATTGTTGGCTCTAAGTACTTTCAGCACTTCACTTACGGTTCTTCGTAAATCTTCGTAGGTTTTCAGAATATCATCGATATAAACGATTACGTTTTTCACGCCTTTAAGTATACGGGTCATCTCTCGCTGGAAGATTTCGGGTGCACAGTTCACTCCAAACATCAACCTAGTAAACCTGTACATTCTATTTTCTGTTAGAAATGTGGTGAGGTCGCGAGATTCGTTATGTAGTTCGAGATAGTAATATGCGCTACTGAGATCTAGCTTTGTAAAACACGTCGCACCATAGAGCTTGGCTTGCATTTCCTCGATTATAGGAAGTCGGAAATATTCACGGTTGATAGCCTTATTCGGTCCACGCATGTAAACTACTAAACGGAAGTCGTCTTTTCCTTTGGCGACGGCAGACATATCGCTTATCCACTTAGGGGCAGTATTTACTTTTTCGATTATTCCGTCGAATTCCATTTCCTCTAAGCGACATTTAGCAGCTTCTCGAAAGGCAGCGGGCACATTGTAATATGGGTTCTTGATTGGTGGTACAGTATGGTCTAAACTGAATTTAATTTTTACCCCCGGAATTGTTGGAAACTTTTTAAATTTTTTTCGTGTTGAACATTGTTAACTGTCTTAACATGCAACAGATCCATATCGCTTGCAGTTGAGCGGTCTAAAATAGACCTCGATCCATTCCGTACTACATGAAATAATGCTGTTACTGCCGGTTGATTGTATGTTGGACTCACGATTTCAGCCTCAAAGACGCACTCTACTATCATAGGTGACTCTGCACCATACGCGTGGAGACCTTTTGTGTTGGAATTTTCAACATACTTGAAATTAGCTAAACCTGAATCATATTCATGTTTGAGATGAATCCAATCCTTTCCTCCGATGACATTCACGTCTGCACCAGAATCTATGAGGAATTGTATTGGGCTGGATAAACCTAGACAACAATCCACCAAGACATCTTGAAGTGAGAGCATATTAACGTGCTGTAAGAGGAAATGTGTGTGATATATCAATTAAAAAGTTTAAACCAAAAAAAAAACGAATACAAATCATTGAAACAAAACTTAATCATTTCGTACCTCGGTATGATCCACATGATGATTATCGAGTGGAGAAGATACATTAGCTTTCGCTTCAATTTGACGAACGCGAGATTTCCGGCCGGTTACGGCATAGTGTCCAAGTTCTCCGCAAGTGTTACATTTTCTCCGCATCTCTGCAGTGCTGGGCATGGGAAAGTAGTATGTAAAAACCCATTACATCGACGACAACGTGAGCGCCTCAGTTCGTGCTCGCATCTCGAAAATCATTTGCGGTCGCAAATCATATACGGTCGAAACAACAGAAACAAAGACAATACAGTACGGTGAACAATAGAGTGTACGGAATGGTCAAATACGATTTAACAAAGCCGGAATCTTGGCCTGCAAGACCAAAATCAATTTGTATAGATTTCAAGCGTTGCAAAGTTAGACCAGCAGCAAATAAATTGAAATCTTACTTAAAGAACAAATGCATCTAGACGCTAATAAAGTAAATGAGATTCAATTCAACAAGGCGTCTAACTGTGTGTACATTATGTTTAAACGTGAAAGCGATGCAATTGCATTCGCTTCGGTTAACAACGAGGTGCACAGTGTTGAGTGTGATAACGTTAAATACAAAATCCCTGTGCACATGGTGGACAGTGCTATAGAAGTACGCGTGCATGACCTCCCCCCGCAGGTCTCCGATCAGTACGTTCGGGAGAATATGTCGCAGTACGGTGAAGTCCTTTCCATCGAAAGGGAAGTATGGCGGAATTTTTCCCCGGTATCCGGAATGGCGTGCGAGTGGTACGTATGCATCTACGTAAGGCAATTCCATCTTACATCATTTGTGGTCAAGGTAGGACACATCCGTGTAAAACGCTGATTACCTATGAAAACCGGCTGGTTACATGCCAGTTTTGTGAACAACCTGCACACTACGGTAAACCTTGCACCGAAACTGCGAAAAAGACATCTTCAACCAAAGACAAGGTCAACCGTTCAACAACGAAAACTAGTGAGCACAGTACTCACGTTTCACCATCAAACCAACCAGCAACTGCAACCAATGTACAACAAGGCGCATCTAAAGCAACTAGCAACGAGCTCAAGACTACAAACAACAAGGAAAACGAAACGAAGACGGACACCAACAACAATACAACCCTTGAGGCAATGGATGACGAGACGAGCCACGAACAAAGTGCCCCTCAACCCTCGCAGGAGGGGAATGGAAGCTCTTCTCCTCCTAGAAAAAGAGTGACAACGAGATCCACTTCAAAAAATTTATTATTCAAAAAATCGGCTATTTCGGCCACAGACTAACAGACATGACAGTATGAGTAAATTCTTATAAAAATCATTTTTCGTTATGCACTAGTTCCACCTATATTGTACTGCGCGAACTATTTACTATCGGTACACCCCTTGTGTTACGAAAAAGCTTTTTTACTAGTTGGTTTCCCCTCGTTTGTCAACACCGATCAGCTGCTTGCAGGGTTGCCTGATTTTATCGAAATATTTGACAATGAATCGTCACAATAAATTATTGGATTACGTTGATAATATATTTAACTTTTTTAGCGATGTTGGAAGGTAACCATTTATTTTTCTCAACGTTGTTCATCCAGACTATTTTTTATTGTGTTGATAATTTTCACCCGAAATTAAGTGGCGGCAGACCAGAAGCAAGTAAATATTGTAACAAAGCGGGTTCGATTTTGTATTGCGTTGGAGGATGAGAAGTAGGCACAATTATGTATATAGTTTTGGCAATATGTATTAAATCGGTATCCTGTATGAAATTCGCATGGACGTATACAAATTAATACATTACAGGTAATCCTGTATGAATGGCAACTCTGTTGGTAAATGAAAAAAATAAACACAGTCTAGATGACAGACAGGATGTTTTTGATAGGGTAACGTGGCGCCATCATGACACATGTGAGTACTGTCCCAAATAAAGAAATATTCGAAACGACCGTTAAAGTGATTGAAGAATCTAATTTGAGTGTCCTGTCTGTTAGTCTGTGTTTCGGCTACGTAAAGCTTGTACGCAAATAGGCCTGAATAAAAAAACCTTTTAAATAAAAAAAAAATAAAACGTGAGCGCCGGCCACGATTTTAAATCTCTCGCCGCGGTGGCAGTTGGTTACTACGGAACTGTTGTAAATTCGGTCCATTTTTCCATTGACTAGTTCTTGGGTGTTTTCTCGTTGAATCTGGTGACCGAAGATATACATGGTTAATCGCTTGCACCGGAGACTGATCTGTTATGATTGTCTCTGCTTCGTAAGCTTCATCTCGAGTAGCTGCTTGTACCACGTAGTTGGCATCATGACCATATACCCTGGCTGCTTTCACCAGTTTCTTGTTTCTTAAGCCCTTCAGCTGTACCCACACTGTACCCACACAGTCGAACTTTTACCATCAACCGGGCGTGAAAAGCAATTGCCGATTCAGTTTTTTCTTGGCGCATGTTGGAGAAGGCTTTGTGTTCAGCCGCCGTGTCAGTCATTGACTGAAAGTAATTTTTAATATTATTAACAAAATTACGGTAACAGTTTGCGTCATCCAGACTAGGTCTGAGTTTTGCTGCTCTTATAATACTCTGAAGCTCTTCACCGATTGATAGAAATAGTAATTGGGAACGTTGAATGGGATCATGTGCGTTACTGAGAGAAGCGGCAATTTCGAAATTTTCTATGTATCGATTCCATTCTTCCCACATTTTATTTGCCGGTACTGCAGTCGGGAAGGGTTTAATCGACGACACGACATGGCACTCTGTAGAAAAATCGGCATAAAAAGTGTTCTTTAGTGATTTACCACCAGTTACCAAATATACGACGACCCCTTGAATACGATAAAAACAATCTTGTCAAGCAACACTGTTTTGGTTGCTACAGACTAGTTGCCAAGGAACTCAGCCATAAATAAATATACGGTTTTAAATTTTTAAAAAGTTTTTCAGTTTTTTTTACGGCCTCTTCGTTACAAGAGAAAAGGTAATTCCAGAGGGCATTGCGATCGCGGAATAACATAGTCAGTGCTAGCTGAACGAAAATCAAATCAGGAAAAGTAAGTGCTAAACTTTTTGAATTGGAATTTTGCTTCGTTGAATGCAAAACATGGAGTATAGTTCTCAATAGCATTCGAAACAATTGCCTTTTTTCTTTTTTATTCAGTTAATACGGGTTTCTATTTCTTTTAGGTCACAATCTCCTAAAAGGAACCTAAAACTGGACATGAAAAGCGAACTTGTACTATCATTGCCACCCATTTACACTATTGCCAAAACGCAACCATTCAATAAAGATTATACGAATTGAGCCTTACTGGAAACCTGTCAATCGAATGGAGGTATTAAGGTCCGTGATACAAAAGGCTCGCCGTTTAAGTGCACTTAGCGCAGGTGCCGGAAATCTCTAAATAGACTTTATGCTTTAGTATACTATGAAGTAAAGATATTATACATAATTAGATTTTGTTAATCATAAAATTCTCAATTTCTCTTGTTTTTATGTTGTGAATATATTTAACCATATTGATCTGATTCCGATGCGATTATGATTCATGTATGCTTTTATGTCGTGAATATATTTAACCATATTGATCTGATTCCGATGCGATTATGATTCATGTGTGTATAAACATAGTGTTAAATATCTTTCGTTAAAATGTGTGCCATGCATTTCCTAAAAAGCTGAAAAAGTTTTCCAATCGAATTTTCTGTTTTTTTTTACCGGATAGATACAACATCCATAGCAAAATAAACACAACTGAATTCAAACCAAAACTTTGCTTGGTGTTGAAATTAGATTTGTTTACATTCCCAATCGTGTCTTCAATAAATAATACCAAAGTAACCGTTATTCGAAATCGATAGTTCTGCCCTATGTTGCCAGTTATTCAAAAGGTTTAAACAAACTCGTTTTGACATTACGAGTTACTGGGGGGTAGTTAAATTTATGATACAGTTTTGATAGACGAGTGGCTGGTCGTGTCGTCGGTTTAATACTATCCCAACAAATGCTAGGTAGGATGGCTTCTGATTGACTATTAACAGATGGTCACCAGGTTTGGTCATAGTCGTTGGAAGGACGCATCGTTTGCATAGAATTTATTGCTTGCGTTATATCAGACAAAATGTTCTCCATTCTTTGGAGGCGTTCGCTAGTACCTGGATTTCTTCCTTCCAGCTTATTTATTGGTTCGATGGTGGTTGGATCTGTGTCTTTGTTTATGCTAGAGTTAGAGCCAACCGCTTTGCTTGCTTCTGGGGGGACAGGGTCTTCTTTGAAGTTCGAATCAACTCTTACTTCACTATCATCACCACTTTCCAAATCGTTCGATGAATCTTCTAATTCGATCTGTTCGTACTCTTTGCAGCTGACTTCTGTACCGGGTACCTTGTATTGTTGTGGCACCCCCGCGCAGATCATTTCCTACGGTGTCGACTACGTTTACTTCCTTCTTGTCTTATTTCGTGAGAGATATGCGATAGCACTTTGGACTGTTGTGCTGTACCCGCGCATCGTCTTTTACTGTGTTGACTGCGTTCACTTCCTTCTTGTCTTCTTTCGTGAGAGATATGCGATAGCACTTTGGACTGTTGTGCTGCACCCGCGCATCGTCTTTTACTGTGTTAACTGCGTTCACTTCCTTCTTGTCTTCTTTCGTGAGAGATATGGGATAGCACTTTGGACTGTTGTGCTGCACCCGCGCATCGTCTTTTACTGTGTTGACTGCGTTCTACTTCAATTCGTTGCTATGGTCCCCAATACCGAATCTGCACCTTCTTCCGATTTACTGGCTCTTGTGTTCATATTTCCGACATCTTGATGGGTCCACGGTCCCCTTTGTCTTCGACTTGCCACCGCATTCGACCACACCCTCTCGTTCTCTTAGGTAGCTTTGCTATGCTACCGACATCCTTCCTTCTTGCAAGACCGCGATGAATACGTTGGACGCACATGTTGACCAGGACTTTTACCTCTTCTAGGACTA
Source organism: Malaya genurostris (assembly GCF_030247185.1). NCBI lineage: Eukaryota > Metazoa > Arthropoda > Insecta > Diptera > Culicidae > Malaya > Malaya genurostris. Next base: position 152,235,092 of record NC_080571.1, read on the forward strand.
ATCACTTAATAAATCTGCATGCGCATAACTATAAATTGTAACTAACACTCAATTGTTATCATTTCAATAATGCATTACTTCCACTGAGTTTTAACACAAAATCAAATTTCGTAAATAATTGAAGACTCATGACTGATTATATATATATTTCCACTGAGTTTTGTACAAATCAAATTTCGTAAACAATTGCAGGCTCGTGTTTTTTTTCTCTGATTATATTGCTCGTTTTTCTTATCTTTCCGTATTGTATAGTTATTTTTGGAACTCATAAAGAAATCTATCTAATCTATCTTTGGCAATCAATATACTATTAGCTTTCCTTTAACTTTAATGCAATTAAGTGTATCTGTCGATATATTTATTCGTCTATAATTTATCTCGACTGAATTTCCGTTGAGGTACCCGTCCTTTCGTTGAAGTACCCATCTGCCGACAATACGTCTGTCTGTGGAAATAATTTTTTTTTTTAAGTTGCGGCATGCGAATGCTTGTTGCTGGTTATTATGAACCTTTGTCTTATAAATATGTCTGTTTTTTTTTGTATTCCCTGCAACTCACTTTACATGCCGAATATTTTAGCTTATCTTACCATGAATGCTGCTTACATTTTGCGCATCTCTATCCATCGAATTTGTTTTACCTTTATTTGCCTCTGGTAATTGCTTTCTTCCTTCTTTCTGCTTGGTTACTTTTTCATCCAGGTCGAATGGTCAGTTCAATGCCGCAACTATTCCCCCTTACTTACTGAGATGTGTTTTCGGCGGTCTATATTGTTCTAAAAACATACTTAGATTTGTCTTTTAGATTAATTTGAACAAAAAATGTGAATAAATCAGATATATATGTTAGTATACATTGTAAAGTGATTTATGATAATGAATTGTATTTCTCTTCATCCTTTCAACACGTTTTTTTTAGTATCATTAATTAATTTCCTATTTATTTGATTTATGTATTATTCCTGTATACGACCCTGCATGATTCGTTGAGTGTTGTATTTATCTTGTCATAAATAATTTGAGGTTTCAAGTAAAATCCGATTTTCAGGTTCATATTCTTGTTTCATTACGATTGTCGCGAAGTCTTGTTTGAGTATTGAGAATTATCACAAAATTTGATTTCATCTCTATCCAGATGCTTTGTTTAATAATACAAATTGCCATTCCGTTCAAAATAGTGCGCACTTTCTTTTCATTCTGGGGTCCGTCTCCCCTTGTCCACACACACTAGTTTCCACACTCATACTGAAGGAATTGCTAAAATACCTTTATGGCATAGGAATTATATGCTGGCCAGCGTCGTTTTGGTATTCGTTACTATGTCCACTAGTTTCTTATATCTTCCTCATTTTGTTGTCCTCTAACGTTGTGTCGTATTCTAATTCCATCACGTCATTGTTGAATTATATTTTTCATTATATTAGTTTAATGTCTAACTACGAATCAATATATTTGTGCTGACCTAATGTTTATCATTTTATTTTGAATCCATAAACTATATGAAAAAAAAACCCGTTTGAGTATCCCCTTTTAGTTATATCCCATCATCCTTTTACTACTACTTGATATTGTTTCCCTTGCATTAAGTTTGCTTTCCATTGTAAGCAAAAATATTTCTCATAATTCTCTCTTTTGTGATTTATTTTTTATTTTTCATCTTCTTATTGTTATCCTGACTGATTTTTATGCATGGAATTTTTTTTTTACACAATTTTTTTCGTAATCCATAGATCCATCCAAGTTGATTTTTCTCTGATACTTTTAACCCTGAATCATTATTTAATGTTTTGTTCGTGTTGATATCTAGTCGTACACCTTTAAATAACTTTTGTCCGTTTTACATTAATTTATCTACACTTTTATGTTGCATATTCAAACAATATCGCTTTGTCGAATATATTTTTTGCTATTGAGGTTTCTATGCCCGGTGAAAAATGAACGGTGGCCCTACTGAAAAATGGGTGGCCAACACGTTTCCTGATGAAAACAAAACAATATGTAAAAGCGATTCACACGCAGCATCAAGCGGCTATCACCTTAATGGAACGATTACGGAACAACAACAATAATTGTAAGCAATTCATATGAAAGGACACTACGTCAAGTTCACGGAACTTTTTAACGTCGGATACGTGAGCAATATTCGGCTAAATAAAATTAATAAACCAATCTGGACGTCGACCGAAGTTGATTGATCGTCTGAACTGTGTTTATTGCATTCGTTTCCTGATGAAAACAAACCAATCTCATTTGCATTTGTGGTTGTAAGTGAGCTGTCAGAGAGCCTAATTGATTTTCATAATTTGTTAACTTGAATTTCATCTTGATTTTGTGCTTCAAAATCTCATACTTGGTTTAAAAGTCTTTCTTTTGTTACACTTTTTCATGATTAACAAACAAACGATCTTTATCCCATTATTTCGTTTATTATTATATTGTATTAACGGTTATCTTTTCAGTTTAAAGACTCTATAGAGTGGAATTTTTTTGTATAAATCATTCGGTATATCTTTTCAAGCGATTATTATGGATCTTCTCAAGCCTGTTTCCATTTTTAATCGTTGTTGTCTGTTCACTAGGTAGAGCGACTACTTCATATGGTCCTCTCCAGAGCGATTGTAATTTTTGGCCTGCGCCTGTGGGATTGGCTTTGACTAACACTAAGTCTCCCCACATTGGCTGCCACTCGTTGGAGTTTTTGTCGTGAATACGACTTACTTTACTATGGGGTGCCTTTTCAAAATTATCCATATGGAAGAATGGGCAGAACTTAATCGTGAATATCTCGACTTGTATTAAAGGCAGCAACATAATCCTTTCACCATTTCATCAAAAATATGATCAGGAATTTAGGATAATATTTTGAACAGTGTGAGATAACCACAAACAACTCAAATATTAAGTTTTCTCAAATTTTGAAAACAACGCGGAAAAATCTTAACTTTTGCTTGGTTTTTTCGCGCAAGGACGACGATTTTGAGGTAGTCAGGCACATATCTTCAACTGACTGCGTATAAAAGGGGAACCGTGGTCGAAATTCGATCATTTCTTCTTGTGCGTTGGATGCAAGCAGACGTCGTGGGACCAGCAGCTACGGAGAGTGCACCTTCTACGTGGTTAAAAACCTCAAACGCTCAGGTCGCAACTCTCATTTGGACTTCAGTCGTCAGGTGGAGCAGTCGGCAATGAAAGCAGACTTTTTGCGTGGTATGAAGTCTCAAACGCTTAGGTTGTGCTTTCATTTGGACTTCAATCGTCGGGAGCAGCGGTCGTCAATAATGAGAGCAGACCTTCAGCGTGGTGCCAAACCTCAAACGCTCAGGTCGTGCTCTCATTTGGACTTCAATCGTCAGGTCGAGCAGTCGTCAAAGAAAGCAGAACTTCTGTTCTTGGTTCTAAATTTAGTTCTTGAACTCAGGTCCAGTTCGTTATTCTACAATTCTATTCGGTTCTTTTTAGAACCATAATAATATCAACTACCAATTCGAATTCGGAAGTATGAAGAAAGTGTGTCAGTGTCAGTGTATTCACGACATCCAGTTATGTCTCTGACATTACACACCCGTACTTTTTTATCATTTGCGCTTGTGTTTAGACGCAATTAGATTCTCCCGGGCTTGGTGGTGAAGTCGTTTCAATGTAGATCGCATTTCATTGACGTAGTCCTCATAGTAGAGACCATCATTATCGTATTTGTAAACGGAGTTTGGAATGTTCGCCCGTCTTCCGTATAATAATTCAAACGGTGTATAACCCGTTATATTCGAAACTGAAGAATGGGAGTAATTGATCCCATGTTTTCGGTTCGTTACCTACGTATTGTCTTAAATAGGTTTTCAGTTCCCTATTCGATCGTTCCACCAAGTTTGCTTGTGGATGATATGTACTCGTAGTAATTTTTTTAATTTTTGAAATTTTACATACATTTTTCATAAGAGAACTAACGAAATTGGTTCCATTATCGGTTACCAATTCGGCGGGTGTTCCATATTTACAAATATAATTATTCACGAAAGTTTGCGCAGCCGTGGCACTCTCTTGATTTTCCATCGGTGCTACAATTAGATATCTAGTCAGATCGTCTTGCATCACAAGTCCGTATCTGTTCCCCCATTCTGACTCGGGTAATACCACTATGTCCATATACAATTTCTCGAACAGTTCGGACGATGTCGTGGTAATTCTCATTGGAATTTTGTTCGCTCGACCGATTTTGTTTTTCTGGCACGAGCTACATTGTTTAACATAATTTTCGATATCCTTCCGCATATTAGTCCAATGGAATAGTGGACTCATTCTTTTCAACATCCGTTTGCTTCCAACATGTCCGCCTAGAGGAGCATCGTGGAATTCTTTCAATGTAGTTTCGCGTTCTTTTTCTGGCACCCACATCCTGTCTCTTTCCGGTGCATATAGGGTGAAAATTTTATCAAATTTCTCGGCAATAAATCTTAACACATTTGCCTCAGGAGTTTTCTGCATGTTTCGAAAAGAGATAATTTGCATGTTCTTTGCATTTTTTAGGTCTTCAGGGCAGTTAGTGAATGCGTCTACTAACCCATCTATTAGAATTCTTGTATCGGTTATTGATCTACTCGAGCCATTTAGAACCAATCCCCATATTTTACGATCTGGAATTGAAAATACTCTTCCATTTAGGTAGTCTTTTAAACCGTGTGGTAAGTGTATCAGCTCGGCTAGTTCTTTATATGCTGATCTACTGTTTACTATTACGAAAGTACCATCAAAATCACTTTCGTTAGTTTTTTGTTTTGAAAATTTCAGCAGATCAAATTTGATGTCATTGTTATTTATGCATATTTCACATTCTTCGAAATGTGAGAGTACACCCAAATCTTCCTTTTCGTCCCATCCAAAATCGATATTTTCTAATCCGTCCATGTGCGGATTCCATTCTGTCTTTTGTTTATTTTTAAATAACGTAAACCTGCCTGATTCGTCTTTCAGTTGTTTTGGGGAAGTTGTTTTATTTTCCGCGTCTTTCTGCTTCGCCAGTTCATTTTTGGTCTGCTTGCTGCTGTTGTTGACGTTTTTGCTGTCTAGTGACTATTGAAATAGGGTGTAAGGACTCGGCCTGTTCGGGCAGTCTGGATAAAAAGTCTGCCACAACATTGTCTTTGCCTTGTTTATAGCGAATGTCCATTTCCAACCCTTGAAGTTTCAGACGTAAACGCGTTAGCGTAGGCGAAGTTTCTTTTAAATGCCATATTGAAATTAGCGGTCTATGATCAGTGTATATAATAAATCTCTGATTATAAATGAAATGTTTGAAACGGTTCACTGCCCATACGATGGCTAACAGTTCCTTTTCAATCGTATGGTATTTTCTTTCAGCACCTACTAGATCTCTGCTTGCATAAGAAATAGGCCTGTCGATCTATTTTTCATTGGGAAGTACTGCTCCAATAGCGTACTCGCTGGCATCTGTCGTGATCACGAACGTATCTTTATAGTTCAGTCTAACTAACAGTGTGTCAGAAGTTAAAAAGTTTCTTAGTTCCTCAAAGGCTTTTTGACACTCGTTTGTCCAAACAAACTTCACATTCTTTCGCAAGAGATCGTTTAGTGGTTTACGTTTCTCTGCTATATGTGGTATAAATTTTCCATAAAAATTTACTGTCCCTAAAAATGAGCGGACTCCTTTAACCGACCTGGGCGCTATCATTTCTTTAATTGCCTTAATGTTTTCTTCAGTAGGCCGGATGCCTTCCTTGTCGATTGCATGACCTAAGTATTTTATTTCCGTTTTTAAAATTTGACATTTTCCTGGCTCGACTTTTAAATTATGTCGGCGCAATGCCCTTAAAACTTTGCACAAGTTATCATTATGTTCTTCAATAGTTGAACCAAAAACAATTATGTCGTCCAGGTAGACTATAGCTTTCACATCTTTTATTTCATACAACACCGTATTCATTAATCGCTGAAAAGTGGATGGACTATTTCGTAAACCCATAGGCATTCTTGTGAACTCAAAGTGGCCTTTTGGAGTTGAAAACGCTGTCTTGGCAGCATCTTTTGGGTTAATGGGTACTTGATAAAATCCCGATTTTAAATCCAAAGTGGAAAAATATTTACTGTTTCCGAGATTGTCTAAAATCTCGTCGATTAGTGGAATTGGGTATACAAATGGTTTTGTTACTAAATTTAGAGCCCTAAAGTCAACCACAATTCTGTATTTCTTGTTTCCAAATTCATCGTCCTTCTTAGGAACACATAAGACTGGTGCATTCCACGGACTCTTACTAGGCCTTATGATACCTTGCCTCCTCATTTCTTCAATTTCTTCATTAATATGTTTTTTAGTGGCTTCTGGAAATCTGTATTGCCGTTTATTGATAGGCACGTTTGAAGTAGTTTCAATTTCATGTACCGCTGCATCGGTGATAGTTAATTTATCCCCCTTCAAATAGAAGACATCGCTATACGTTGCCATAATTCTCTCTATGCCTACAAAGTTTTCTCTTTCCAAGTGATCTGTATTTAATGTTTCCAGCACTTTATCCGTCCGGTCCAGTTGTGTGACCGTATCTTTTATTTTCCGTTAAACTCAGGTCTTGGTTTGATTCTAAATCAAGTAAATATATATCTTCCTCGTTGCAATATCTATTTAACAAATCTTTTTCATTAGCAATGTTAGTTCCACAAAAGGGAAGCATACTATCTGAACGATCGTCGTTGTTGTATATTTCATTGTTGTTATGAGGTACAACATTAATGTTTTCATTTTTATTCACTTTTTGGTTTGTTTCATGTTTATCATGCTTTGATATACCGCGCTCGAAGGCTTCAGCATTTACGATGATTAATTCTTTTTTGTCATTCTCCACATTATTTTTAATATTTTTCTTGATTTTACTCTCTCTACTTGTTGATTAATTTATGTAACAATTGTTGTCGCTTTTTGACAACATCTTTGGCTTTTGTTTACTATCACAAACTACTTTGTTTCTTTCATTTCGGTTTGATATTTCAATGTTGACCTTATCGTTATTTGTTCCATTTATTAGTTCCATAATTCTCAGCTCTGTTAAAATTTTCTTTTTCCGATATTGGAATATATTCTGTTTTAATGTACTCGATTGGTACCCTTAGGCATATGTACTCGAAATTCTGAGTGACATAAATTGTATATATCTTTAAAAACTCTGCTCCAATGATTCCAGGAACACATAAATCTTTTACTATGTAAAACCTAACTCTGTATTGAGTTTTTCCAATAATCAACGTGATTTTCACTGACCCAATAGTCTGTGATTGAGTTCCATCAAAGCCTGCAATGTATAAATTATCTGTATAGTTTATTTCCTCTGCACCTATTTTCGCAACAGTATCCCATCTCATCACGTTATAAAAGGCTCCAGTATCGAGCATATATTTAATTTTTTCATTCGGTCTATTTACTGAAGCAATTCTCACTAACAATTGATTGTTTTTAGTACAATTTATTTTCAACAATTCATGTGTTTGCATACTTTCTTGCAATTGCCCCGTGTAATTTTTTGTCGTTTCTGTACATTGCCTACCCTGTAGACAAAGATTGGTTTGATCTTCTGTTTGGTATTTTTCCTGTACCTTGACATCTTTACCTGCCTCGTATTCCGAGACTCTGTTCTCCTGTTTCTGATGAGTTTCATACGATTCCGTTTTTGGTTCAAATGTGAGAGGTATTTTCCGTAAGCATATCCACCCTCGGTCATTGTGCATACTAAGAACATACTTATTCATAAATCTCATTCCCAAAATACCACCTGGAGTCAAATTCTCCACTACGTAGAACTTCGTTAGGAAAATTCTTCCTGCGATGATAAAATTCAGTTCTACGGTACCTAATGTTTTTCTAACAGTACCTGTTACCCCAGAATATTCTATTACTTCGTTCCCATTAATTGTATATGCCCCCATGTACTCTGCGTTTCGTCTACTTATCATGTTGCCACTTGCTCCTGTGTCTACTAGGAAGCTCATTTCGTTATTAGGTCTGGTTGCCGATCTCAATAACATCATAAATTCATAGTCTTTTGTGTTATGTAGTTTAACCCATATCCCTTCTGGACGTTTTTCCTTGAAATTATTTGCGTTCGAATATCTAGATGCTCCATATCTCCTTTGATCAGGCACCTTTCTGCTTCTGATATTATTATCATATCTTCGCAATATGTTTCTATTACTGTATGTCATGCAGTTTACCCACAGTTGTTTTGCATTATATTTTAAGTGTTTACTATCAAAATTGCTATCTTCGATCAAGCATCTGTCGTTACGATAAAATTCGTTGTGTAAATTCCGGTTGTGTTTATGGGAATTTTCAATTTGTCTCTCTGGATAACATTTATATTTGTTGCTTGGACAGAGTTTTGGTTTATCAGTTGCATGGTAGGATAGAAGCCAATTTTCAATGTTAATATATAGCTGATTTTTGCCTCCTCTTTTAGGAATCCTATTAATTCTTGAAACTTAAGAAGCATGTGATTTTTTGCTAGTTGCTTTAAGTTTTTATTCGATAATCCTGCTATAAAATGAATCGTTAATGCTCTTTCTGCAAAGGATTTTTGTACTTCCTCCGTGACTTGATTCTCTTGTTGAGCGTCAATAAATTCCATTATTTGTAGCGCTCTTTCAGCGTACTCTTCAAAAGATTCTCCATATTTTTGTTCAAGAGTTTCGATACTGATAAGAATCTCTTCTACTGTAACTTTTACTGCAAATTGATCTCTCAAATTTTGGAATACATCATTTATTGTATTGGCTCTTATTCTATTGATAAAAGTTGCGGCATTTCCTTTTATTTTCGTAAGTATCACATTTTCTAAAGGTTTTTCATTCGCACCTTGCGGGATTTGCTCCGCAAAATAACTTATTTGACATAAAAATGGTTCCAGTTCATTAACTGAACCATGAAATTCTGGTATACATTGTATTGCATCCAACATCGGAAATCGATAGGCACCACCGCCTTCAGTATTATTTTCGTTCGCCATTGTCAATGTGACTTTAATTCGCTATGCCGCTTTATCTTTTTAACTAGTAGCACTTCATTTCATTTTTATACTCTTGTATTTTTGTAAAACCTCAGTTGTATGTTTTTTTTTACGAGCATCATTTTTAACATATGCAGGAATTTTTCAAACACGCTGTGCGCTTCTAATAGTTTTGTTTTCACTACCCCCCACCAGTACGATTTCCGTCGACTACCTATCATTATATAACAGTGAAAAACTACGATCTTGACCGTGGTCATGGTCGACAAACAAAAAGAACAATCATCGTAAACAAACTTGACCTAGTTTTAAATTACTGGTCATTGTATAACACATCTCAATAAGAAGCCCTGCACGAGCAACTTTCGCCCGGAATTGCAATTTTTGCGCTGTTCTTTTAGTATTACCACATCCATTATAACACAGGGGTTTTAAAATTTGAATCGAATGAACTGATAACATCAGTTCCATCATATTTTATGTTGAAAATTATGGGAAACGCAAAACCACTGTTAGAAATCTTTTTTTTTCACGAAATTATTACACCGTATGATATACCATACACACAAATGTTAGCATCGTGTGCAACTCTAACCAGCATAAAATTCCAAACTGACATATAAATGTATTTTATTATTTTGCTACAACTCATGCAATCTATATTAGTTTAATATTTTGATTGGAATCTCGAAATACTTGTTAGTCATAGCAAATTTGATATGTTCCAAACATCTACAAATCATCGTAGGCCGCAATATCTTGACCATGGCCAACACAGTTTCAAATTTCCTAGTATTACATACCATACGAGAATTTATCCTGCGCTAGTAATGTTTCAATCGTTCGCGAAGTCGATCGCGCGAAGTTATTACCCTTTATTGTTATTATTATTTACACTGTATGTATCATCATTCATCATACCGCTGCTATGCGCGTGGTTTAAAATGCACACGGAACGACCGAAATTAGCTCTGCGCCTAATTCGTATTACTGTTTTTGAATTAGTTGATTCTAACAACAAAATTTCCAAAATAACTATAAAATTAGTTAAAATGTAGAATTTACTGTGCTGAAAAAAACTCTTATTTTTAGAGAATGTGTTTAGTTGGCGAATATTCTGGACACAAACCAGCAATATTTCAATCCAACACGAAATTCTCATTGACAACTAATTTCGTTATTAAAATCAGAAACTTTGATTCTATTTATCTATCACCGTCATTACTGAAGGACAGCAGTGTCAAAGCAAAACAATCCATTAAAAAGCTAAAAGGGACAGTCTTGTTGAAACTGCTCGCAAATTGTTTAGATGTTTTTCGCATGTGTTACGTAAACTGTTAGTGGAAAGTGTATTTATTCAGAATTTGTGCGCACTTGAAGCGATTGTGCGTAATAATGTTTTTACGCGGAACAGTGATGTGAATTTCGAATGTTTCACTCTAATTGTGATGAAGGTTTTTTGTATCTTCAAACCTTCCGAGATGCGCCGTCCGGTGTACTATTTGTATTCGGTTTTTGTTTTCCGAGTGCTCAAAGTTTTCAGTGAGAATGAAGAAACAGTGATTTAGAAGAAAAAAAATTCAAAAAGATGTTTACGTTTCGTTTATGTCTTTTTCTCCAACACAACATCGTATTTATACCTGCCAATATAGAAAAGACAACCGCGTCTTAATTTTTTTCGGCAGTAGTGTGCCATCTAGTGGCTAGTAGTCATTAAGGTGTTACCGTTTCGGTGACAGGGCGCCATATAGCTGCAGATTGCAGAAGCCAATTCAACCATTCATATTGGTTGAAAACAACATTATATTTCTTTAATTCAACTAAAAAATTAGTTGACTGGATATGAAGTGTGCCTTAGCTAAGAAATGACAGTACGTTTAATTTGTGAATTCAACTAAAAAAAATAGTCATTTCAACAAATATTTTATTATTATTAAGGGAATGAGAATAAAAAATCTAAATCAGCAAAAGTAAGATTTTTTTAGTTGTCTCAAAAAATAACTAACTAAAATCAGCAAATCAACTAAATTTTTCGCGAAAATGCTGATTTCGGTCGTTCCGTGCATTGTTTGCGCTTTTTGTCACTATTCCGGATATGTGCATAGGTTGTTACTTTGAATCGTGGATGACATGTCGTCATCGTGAATGGGTTTCAATATATTTAATTAGTACGAGAAAACGTTCTACCGTTTCATTTGAGATTAATTGTACTATTTAAGACACTTTGAATTTAAAATGCAAAACTACTGGTTCCGATATTTTTCTTATGTTAAAGTTGGTTGCAAAAATATGAACCAACAATCATTGCCGAAGCATAAGCGGTTGTCAAATATAAGAGTCAGATATATGTCTGTTTCTTTATTTCATTTCATTCGCGCGCGCGTCAAGTGCAAAAGCTACTCAATGATATTATCGTCGATATGTGTACACGATAGTATCTGCTGCGTTAGCACCGAAATACTCGCGCGGACGTCAATTATTAGTACGATCAGAACTTCGTATGCACTCAGTCAATTATGTACCTGACCGCTTTTATTCTAACCGTCTGCTCGCGTAATAAATCCTTTTTTTTCTACTCTATCGTTCGCAAACCTGACCGAAGTGAAGAAATAGAAACTCAAATTTTTAACATGACCGCGGATATCACTGGTACCGACAATGTACAGACTGCTGAGTTCATAAACCTGACTTGCCGTGCGTTTATTTGTCCACTGTATATATATAAAAAAAATGTAGACTCACCTGATTATAACTGTCTTCATTTTAAATTCACTCGCGGCACAATACCTCCTCTCGAATAGCGTTCCGTATATTTTTTCAAATGTTCTTTTTTTTTCACTGTCACCACAATGCGTTGCCCGAGCGGCGAGAGGGGTAGTTCTTTCAAAGCACTTATAGACCGCACTTTAAATTCTTTTTTTTTCTTTTATTTCTTCTAATAATTTTTCCACTTTAATGCCCTAACTTGCCTACAGCACATAATTTTGTGCCTGACCTAACTTCTGCCCTAAGTTCTACGGTAATCACTTCTACCGGTTAACCGACGGTCGAGCAAGGTTCTAGTTAGAGATGTCCTGCGGCACAAGCCACCTCTAAGTCTAGATGGAATCTATAGTTTGCAGCACCTGCGCAACAAATGCTACACGCTTATAGTCTTTGGGGTGGAGTCCTTCGTCCAGTTAGTACCGTCCTGCGTTACAAGCCGATACTAATTCTGGGCGTCTGGTTAATCTGATTCCCCGCCTGCGTTACAAACAAGGAAGTAGATCGACCAACGGATGCAAAGTGGAAAAACCAACGACGAGATCCGATGTTCTGGGTCCAACAGTTGAACCAAGAAGTCCCGATAAAATCAAAAACCGACCCTTTTATACTCAAATATATGTACCTAACAAAAACCTATATTTATATATATATATATATATATATATATATATATATATATATATATATATATATATATATATATATATATATATATATATATATATATATATATATATATATATATATATATATATATATATATATATATATATATATATATGTGTCTGGTAAACTAACTACCACCTATAACTACCTACGTGAATTCACTGCGATCGCGTCGCTTATGTACATAATCAAATAATTCGGTCGGTGATACAGTTTTTTCTGGCTGATGCAATATGTTGAAATAGCCAGCCGTGGGCATTGCAATAACTCAACTGGTCTACTGCCTGTACTAGCTAAGATATAGATTTCTATAGAAAAATTAGGGTTGCTGCACTTGGAGCTCGAACGTATTTGCCGTCGCCCGACATTTATTTTTGGTTATACTTCGCTTTTAATAATCTGAAAGGAGAAAAAAAAAGATGCGGTGCACAAACGAATCGTAACTGAACTGTTATTTGATAGAAAGTAAGTTCCGAGGATTATATTCGGTTTTTTCGAATATTACACCATACAACATATATTTTATTTGCGGACATCCCGTCTCGCATACTTTTTCCTCTGCGGACATCCCGTCTCGCATGATTTTTTCTGCGGACATCCCGTCTCGCATACGGGTACTTTTTCTTTGCGGACATCCGGTCTCGCTATGAACTTTCCTCCGGTCTTGCTATTTTTTCCCCTCTGCGGACATCCGGTCTCGCTCTCATACATCTCCCCTGTTCTGCGGATATTCCGCCATGCTTGCACTTAGGTCATTTGTTAAAAGTATCACATAACCACAAAGTAACATTAGTATGGAGATATTGTTCAAGATGGCTGCTTTTTTGTTACTAGACCAAATTAATAAGAACAAAAAAAAGGATCATCTGTCCAATAATTCTGGCAGGATCGCCAATGTGCACTTTACGCTTCTGGCCAATAGCAACCACCTTCGACTTGATACCGTTTCAAGCACGACGTGGCTTACCTGACTCGTGTAGTCTCGGAGGGAACTGAGCTGGCGCGGGAAATATGTACTGGCCTCTGTTCTTTTCATGTTGGTAGCCTCGGTTGAGACGCGACGCCGTCAGTTAGGGCATCCGGTTCATGTTGCCTTACAGTTCAGCACCTTGTACACTCCTGGTAATACAGGAATGATGGTACACACTTATGCATCCCACACAAGGTCTATTAGAAACTTTTGTGTTAAATAAACTTTGCATTGATTTGCTCTATTAAAATGATTTTTATACACAGTCTGAATAAGGTTCATGAGGTTCTCTGGACAATAAATACAATTTGTCCGTTTTAAATCCATGTAATCCTTAAACATGCTAAATATTATTGGTACCCCAAAGACACATCTCGTTATGGTTCTTCGGTAGACTCTCGGAAAGATTTCTAGTAATGATCGGGTTCGTCGGGTCCTATTTTTAGAATAATTTGGTTGCTGAAGGCATTTAGCGGTTGTTCTGTACAACTTATAAACTCGGAATCATCCGTGTCGGCTGAATGAACGGTCATATTGGATGATGCACTTTCATTATAATTAAGCTCATTTCGAATCCGGGAGAGGCTGTCAGCGACTACGTTTTACTTACCCGGGCGGTAGCGTATTTCATAATCGAATTCGCTCAGTGAAAGACGCCAATGGACAAGTCTATTGTTGGTGTCTTTCAAGTTGAGACCATATGTGAGTGGCTTATGATCCGTGTACAGAGTGAATTTCCTTCCGTAGAGGTACGGACGGAAATATTTGCAAGCCCAAACTACTGCTAATAGCTCTTTCTCTATAACCGAGTATTTTTCTTCTGACTTGTTAAGGGTTCGGGAGGCAAAAGCTATTGGTTTATCATTTCCGATAGTCCCTTGAGAGATTACAGCGTCAATTGCAGAATTGCTGGCGTCCGTAGTCAAAATGAATTGTTTAGAAAAATCGTGATACTGCAAAATGTTACTTCCTGTTAGTATTGTTTTACAGTGTTCGAAGGCGTCAACAAATTCTTCTGAGTGAGAAATTGTTTCTACTTTTCTTAGAGCATTAGTGAGTGGTTTCACAATTTTTGCGAAGTCTCTAATGAATTTACGATAATACCCTAGAATTCCTAGGAAACCGCGCAACTCTTTTTCATTCGAAGGTAATGGCCATTCTTGAATGATTTTGATTTTGTCCGGATTCGGTTTACAACCTTCCGGAGTGACAATGTGGCCTAAGAAAGCAACCTCTTTCTGTAAGAACTCACTCTTGTCTAATTGTACTTTGAGATTGTGCTTTTGCAAAGTTTTGAAAATTTTTGCTAAATTATCCATGTGCTCTGTAAGGCTTGTGGAAAAGACAGTGATATCATCCATATACACTAGACAGATAACACCTATATGCTCGCGAAGAACATTGTCCATCACGCGTTGAAAAGTTAATGGTGCGTTCTTCAACCCAAAGGGCATCCTTAAAAATTCATAGTTCCCATTTTTGACACTAAATGCTGTTCTTGGGATGTCTTTTTCTTCTACCACCACCTGGTGAAACCCAGATGCGAGATCGAGCGTGGAAAAATACATACTCTTTCCTAGTTTGTCTAGGATGTCAGTGATGTTCGGTATCGGATAACGATCATCAACCGTTTTCTCGTTTAATTTGCGGTAGTCGATTACGAGCCGCCATTTTTGCTTGCCGGAGGCATCTAATTTTTGTCGTGAATACGACTTACTTTACTATGGGGTGCCTTTTCAAAATTTACCCTCTGAGAGAGTGATAAGTTTTTGATCGTGAATATCTCTTGTTGTATCTAACGAGTCAACATAATTTTTGCTACACCGCATCTGAAATATGATCACAATTTTATGATAAAAGTTTCAGTTGTGTGGCATAATCTCAAATAATTCAAGATTAAACTTTTCTGAAATGTTTGGTGTAAACGAGTATCAAAGGGGATAATCCATAAGGCGCGTTTGCCTTTCTCGTATTTTTAAGGCTCATAGCTCAATGCTCTGTGAAAGGATTTATATAATCTAACTACCAATAGAATCGAAATTTTTCAACTTAAACGTGTATAGCAAAAGCATTGAAGTATTTTGTGGTGATGTATCTGATATGTATCTGTGGTAAGAGAGAAAATATAAAAGAGATGGTTAACAAGTGAACAGGTTGTGTTAATTATTGCGTCAGTGATATATTACAAATTGGCGACGAGGGTGAAAGATAGTGCTATTTTTTTTGAAAATCTTGTATGTTGAGTTTTCTCGACTTATCGTCGATATTGGTAGGTAGGAATATTGATAAGGGAAACTATAGTTCTGATGTGGGGAAAAGTTTCCTTTGTAGCGTCTGCCTTGTGGTCAGTTGGAAAAAAGGAAAGGGACGGATAGATATCGCGGCTTGCTAGCGAGTAAGAGAAATTATAAGAACGGCCTTGTTGAGCGTAAAACCCCTACCGTGAGTGAGGGAGATGGGCGCATGTTGCCTTTGATGATTTGCGACTTGACAGCAGGACCACCGCGACTAGTGAGCGGTGAGATTTGCGACTTGTGAGCAGGAAAAACTACGCGGCACGGAAGCGGGGAAATATACCATTTGAGCAAGAAATACCCGGCAAGCTAGGGTTGGTTATAGATTAGCCAGCTATTGTGTCAAGTAAGCTAAGATCGTTTTGGTTTGAAACACAAATTAGCATAGTATCAAACTAACTTTGACACTTATGTTTTCAGAATGGATAAAAACAAAGGGTTTGCAAATCTACCCATATTGTCGTATGTAGATGTTCCTTTGACCGAACGTCGAAATAAATGGTACGTTTGGAAGAGAGGATTTGAAATTTGCCTTCGCGCGTGCAAGGTCAAAGATGCAAGTGAAAAAAAAGACTTGCTGCTTGCACACGGTGGATTTGAATTACAAGAAATATACTTTAATATTCCTGGAGCGGATGTCCAGGAAGACAAAGAAAACGGCATTGACCCGTATGAAGTAGCCATTGATAAGTTAAATAATTACTTTGCCCCTCAACGTCATGAAGCACACGAAAGGTATCTTTTTTGGGATATGAAACCCGATCCAGGTGAAGGACTAGCAAAATTTTTAATGAGAGCTCAAGTTCACGCAAGTAAATGTAACTTTGGTAAGACATCATCGGAGAGTTTGGAAATCGCGGTAATGGACAAAATGCTTCAGTTTGTACCTGTTCCATTGCGAGAAAAACTGCTTCAGGAATCAACTTTAAAATTGGATGAAATGATAAAGCAGGTGAATGCTTATGAAACATCACGTTCTGCTTGCGATCAAATCAGTGGCCAAAGTATTTTACAACAAATGCAAAAAGGGGGCGAAATTATGCAAAATATTCGAGCTCTCTGCAAGTACTGTGGCCGATCTCACGGTCTAGAGCAGCAATGTCCTGCTTGGAACAAAACTTGCTCAAAATGTGGGAAGCGCGGGCATTTTCGTGCGGTTTGTTTTAGTCGCTCTGGGAGTGATACTACATTGATGTCCAATTTGCGATTACCAGCGAAGAGATCTCATGTTCAATCTATACCGGCCGAAAAATCAAGCAACACTATAGAACGGAATAAGAAGAGACATTTCACAAGAAGACTACATGCAATTGATGATGCGGAATCAAACATCGAGTTGATAGAAATGCTATCAACGGTACATGATTCAGATGAGCTAGTATGGGCAAAAGTTGGAGGTATACTCATTGAAATGCAAATCGATTCAGGAGTACAGTCGAATATTATTGATGATAAAACATTTGCTGCGATGATCCGCAATGGTGTGAAGACTATTGGAAATATTCAGCAACCAGATCGGAAATTTAAAGCATATGCCCAAAAAGATTGCCTAGTAGTATGTAGCATGTTTGATGCGGAGATCTCTATTCGTGATGGTCCAAAACAGCTGGAAGCTGTAGCACGGTTTTATGTTATTAAAGATGGTCCTCAACCTCTACTTGGGAAGATCACGGCCAAAATGTTAGGTGTGCTGATTGTTGGACTTCCAAGTCAACAAGAATCAGTTCGGAATGTAGAAATCTCGAGACCATTTCCTAGTATTCGTGGTGTCAAGATACACATTCCTGTTGACAAGTCAGTTGAGCCTGTTGCTCAACGATTTCGACGAATGCCGTTCTCGACACTGGAACGCGTGAACGAAAAGTTGAAGGAATTACTTGCAAAAGACATTATTGAAAAGGTATCGGAACCTAGTCAGTGAGTTTCGCCGATAGTTGTTGTGCTTAAGGACAATGGCGATATTCGATTGTGTATCGATATGAGACAAGTCAATAAGGCAATTCTTCGTGAAACTCATTCTCTCCCAACAATTGAAGATGTACGCTGGAAATTGAACGGAGCAATCTACTTCTCAAGATTGGATATTAAAGATGCTTTCTATCAACTTGAATTAGACGATGAAAGTAAACCACTCACAACGTTTATTACACACAAAGGTAAGTCATTGGTTGGTTGATATTGTCATATATTATTTTGGAAAATATTAACATTTCCAACGGTGGTTATGCTATATGATGTGCTAGAATTATATTGTATTTTTACATGAGATCATCCCATTATTGAGTAATAATGCTTGACTTTCAATTTATTCTACTCAAAGGCTTATTCTGATACAAAAGGCTCGTATTTGGTATATCTTGCGCTCCAGAGATGTTCCAGAAAGATATAGAGCAAATATTATCCGACTGTGGAAATGTGGTGAATTTTATTGATGATATCGTTGTAGTAGGACAGACCGAGGGGGAACACGATGCTGCTCTCCATTGTGTTTTGGATAAGCTTCGTTCGTATGGTGTTCTTTTAAATCAGTACAAATGTGATTTTAAATTAACGGAGATTGATTTTCTCGGACACCGTTTTGATAAAAATGGAATGTCTCCGTCACATGGAAAAGTAGAAGCTATAAAAAATTGTAGAGCCCCACTGTCGTCGGAAGAAGTACGAAGTTTTTTAGGTTTGGTAAACTACGTTGGAGCATTTATTCCGGATCTAGCCACACTTGCTTTTCCCTTACGTGAACTTACAAAAAACAAGGTTGTGTTTTCATGGGGCACCAAAGAACAAGAAGCTTTTGATCATCTCATTAGAGTAATTGGACAGGTTGGAAGAATATTCCACTTTGATCCCAAACTGAAGACAAGAGTTGTGGCCGATGCTTCGCCAGTTGGCTTAGGCGCAGTTCTTCTGCAGTTTTACGAGGGACAACCAAGAGTTATCTCTTATGCTAGTAAAAGTCTCACGGATACTGAGCGACGCTATGCTCAAACCGAAAAAGAGGCGTTAGCACTAGTTTGGGCAGTCGAACGGTTTCGAATATATCTCATTGGCATTCGTTTTGAACTCGAAACTGATCATAAGTCTCTTGAAGCAATCTTTGCACCTGATTCTTCTCCATGTCTTCGAATTGAACGCTGGGTTTTGAGACTTCAATCGTTCACATACGATGTAGTATACCGTAAAGGTAAATCTAACATTGCGGATCCATTATCGCGACTATCACAACAATCAGTACCAGAAACATTTGATCAAGAATCTGAAGTTTATATTCGGAACATTTTGGAATTATCGGCAATCGACTTGAATGAATTAGAAACGGTATCATCCAGAGATCCAGAACTCATTGAGCTACGCGAGTGTTTGAATCGTGGAGTGTGGAACTATGCATCGCATATAATTAAACCATACCATGTGTTTCGCAATGAACTTGGAGTAGTGGGTGATCTTGTAGTTCGAGGATCCAAGCTGATAATTCCACGTGACTTGAGACAGCGTATGCTGCAGTTGGGCCATGAAGGTCATCCTGGTCGTACCAAAATGCAACAACGGTTAAGATATACATGCTGGTGGCCAGGAACGGATGACGCTATAGCTCGAACTGTGGATTCTTGTACAGGTTGTCGTTTGGTGATTCAACCAAATCGTCCAGAACCTATGGAAAGAAGGAAAATACCGGATAGACCTTGGACGGATGTTGCAATCGATTTTTTGGGCCCTTACCATCTGGAGACTATCTCTTAGTGATAGTTGACTATTTTAGTCGCTATAAAGAAATTGAGATTCTTAGAAAGATCACGGCGAATGAAACAGCCAAGCGGTTGGAACGAATTTTTGTTAGATTAGGCTACCCTCATACCATCACTCTGGATAACGGTCGCCAATTCATAAGTACAGAGTTTGATGAGTATTGTAAGAAACGAGGAATACATCTAAACAAAACAACACCCTACTGGCCACAAGAAAACGGTTTAGTTGAACGTCAAAATCGATCGCTTGTCAAACGATTGAAAATCAGTCAGGCTTTGAACCGCGACTGGAAGAATGACATGCTTACTTACTTGTTAATGTACTATTCGACTCCTCATTGCACTACTGGAAAACCACCAAGCGAACTCATGTTTGGTAGGAACATTCGGACAAAAATACCTTCATTGCAAGAGGTGAGCTCGGCAGTGCCTTTCAGTGACGTCAGAGACCGGGATAAAATCGCGAAGGAAAAAGGGAAGGAAAGAGAAGATGAAACACGTAACGCGAAGCCTTCACGTATTAATATCGGAGACCAAGTCTTCATGAAGAATGTTCTTCCGGGTAATAAGCTAACTCCAGTCTTTGGTCCGGCGATCATGACCGTAGAAGCTAAACAGGGATCTAGAGTAACTGTTCGCAATCAAGAGACTGGAAAGATCTTCGATCGAAACTCCAGTCACCTTAAAAAAGTTTGTCCTGAAACAAGTTTTTCCGAGCGAAGTATAAATATAAAATAATCAATATCATTCAAATCTTATTTATTTATTTCAATTCCAGACGGAAGCGCGAACCAGACCTGTGAGCCTTATACGGAACATCCTGCAGAGGAAACAACACAACATTCAACTACATCGGTAGAATCCCAGCTAAGACCAACTGTAGTTAGCGCGGAAAACCCGCTTCAACGTAGTAGATCTCAACGAGTTGTTAAGACACCAAGTCGATTTAATGACTGCTTCATGAAATTCTAAATTGATATTTTGAAAAAAAGGGAGATGTGGTGATGTATCTGATATGTATCTGTGGTAAGAGAGAAAATATAAAAGAGATGGTCAACAAATGAACAGGTTGTGTTAATTATTGCGTCAGTGATATATTACATATTTCAATAGTACACTATTGAAAAACCTGTCTCATTTGACCCATGTCAACACCAGCCAATCAGAACGCGTTCTGAGGAATAGATCAAAATCTCTGCTGCTGTACAACAAATCGATCGAGAAAAATATTCCGAAAAGTGTTGAATATCGTAGTGAGTTCCTCAATTTGATCCTTCTGAATGATAGGAACGAATCCCTAGAGCATATTGATAGTTTCTTTCAATAAATTATGCAAATCCGAAATGAAATAATCGACATTAAAATTCTGTATGCAGCTATTATATAGCCGTTAGGACCGCCCATTAGTGAAAAAGCTACAAATGAAATCAGGTAAAAACAAGCCTCTCAACAAAAATTAAATCAGTTTGGATTCTATCGCCACTGCGAGCAGATGTATTTTGTGTCGTTAGCAAAACTAGTTTCGCTTCCGACAAGAGCGATTGCGTCACAGCTGCGTCATTTGCAGTGGTGAAAAAGCAACGGTGGAGAGTATTAAACAAAATCAGCCGCTCTAATGGCTCTAAAAGTTTTCTAAAGAACTATTAGGATTTCTTGCTCGCAATTCGAAGGGAAATAACCTCAGTTTAGTGCAAATCTAGAACCGTTTGATTTGATTTTTGCAATTTTCGCTGTGTGAAATTCATAGTAATCTAGATCGAGTGAAGCCTTCTTTGTTTTTGCGAAAAATGTGAAAAAGGGGAACGCTTGCATAGTTCATACAATTGATCAACTAATTGATAGTCGGAAGTGTTAAGGAACATGTCAGTTGTTTTCGTATTCACGACATCCAGTTATGTCTCTGACATTACCCACCCGCCTTTTTTTGGTACTATCCATACCGGAGAAGTCCAAGGGCTATCCGAATGACGGATAATTCCTTGATCGAGTAGTTTTGCAATTTGTCTTTCAACCTCTTCACTGTGATAGTATGGGTACCTACAGGACTTGGCAAGTACTGGTGCTTCATCCTTTGTTTTGATTTTGTGTTTTATTGCGCTCGTGAAAGAAAGTTTTGATGCTTCCGTAAAAAAAATATTTTCGTGTTGAGAAATCAGTTTAAGTAGTTTCCTTTTTTCATCATCATTAAGATGCTCTGTCCTAAGTTGATCGTAACAATATAGATTTTGTTCGCTTAATATTGGATTTGTTTGACTCTAACGTAATGGTTTCAAAGTTATTAATTTCTGGTTTAAGGATATCGTTGCTAATTGAGACGATACATGGTTCAGAAGAATGATTCATAATAGGCATTATAACATGAGAGTCTACTGCTGAGTATAATCCAGAGTGAATTGTGACGTGTGAGTTAACTTCCAAGTCATTTTCTAAAAGAAATTCGCCTTTTACCTTTGTAGGAATTTTGGTAAATTTCGTTTCGTGTGCATTCAGATGTAGAGATATTCTATCAGGGTACTTACGTTTCATTTTGATTGTTCCTCGAGGAAATTGTAGTTCGTTGTTACTAGTAATAATATTTGCCTTTGATTTTTGAGAGATTCATATCCTATTAGCGCATCAAAAAATGGGTGAAAATCAAAAATAAGGAATATTTGCTTTTTTGTATCAGGAATTGTATGCAAAGGGTTCAATTCTATGAATTGGTTAACTGTATGTGTGCCTCCTACATTTCTTACGGTAGTGGGTGTTGTGTACCTGCAATTTTGTAAATTTACATGTTTTTCTGAAATATAGTTACGGTTGCTCTCAGAGTCGATTGAAAATTTAAGTTCACCTTTGTTTGTTGAAACGGTGATATACGGAATAAAATTGTTTATGTCTGACTCGATGGACCGCCGGCCAGTTGAAAATCTAAATCATCGACTTGAGCTGTTTCGTTTGGTTTTGTTTCGGAATCATTTTATGCTACCAGTTCGTGTGTGTCAACGACGTGCTCGTTTGAATTGCTTTCTTTAGGTTGATAATTGTTGCTTAATTCAGACTCGGGATAGTAATAATAATAATAACCATAGTCGTCGTCGTTGTTATGTGTATCATGCACTGTATGATAGTTGGGTCTGTTCATATAGTTCAATTTACTGGACCTGATGGAGTGGTCGACTTCCATCGGGACTTATTTTGGTTGTGGTAAAAATCGCGGAGTAAACACATTTTGTATGGGACGTTGTTGTTTTGCTGTCTGGGGAAGTTGAACGGAGGTGGATTTGTATGGTTCTTGGCTTGGTTATGGAAAGGGTTAAGGTTAAACGGGTTCGGTTTGTGTGTATGAATTGGATTTCCTTGAGCTGGGATTAATGGTTTATATGGAAATCGTGGAAATGGTGCACGATTTTGCATTGGATACTTTTGAATAGGGTGTTGAACTAGTTTACTTGGAATTGGAGGTGGTGTTATTAATTGGTTCTGCTTGTTTGGATTTCTTGCATGGTGATAATTTGCTTCTTCTAAACAAAGTCTTAGAGCGTCTTTTAGTGTTGAGGGTGTTTGTGCTCTTATTATCGGTCCTAGGGGCTCTTTTAATCCTCCTAAGAAAACTTTAAGGCCCATATCCTGATATAGTTTGATTTTAGGTAACATTACCTGTTCGTTTACCGTGTTCTGGTTAAGTAAATTGATTAGAAGTGAAATAATGTGGGAAACTTTTCCGTAAAAGTCTTCTACTGTCGTTGTTTGCTCTAGGCGTTATAGGTCTCGGCTAAAACATACTTCGTCACGCATATCGCTATAATGCGTGATTAAATTATTTTTCATTTCGTTCCAATCGAGGTTTGTTCCGTATAGCTCTAGCACGCTATCGGCCTCGCCTTGGATTTTGCTTCTAATAGCCTGCAACCAGACATTGTAGATTGCAGTCCTTCTAGCGTTGTCAATGATCGGTAGCAATTGATCTATTGACTTGAAAAGTGTGTGTAATTTTATGGGGTTGCCATCAAACGATGGCAAATCTTTGATGCTATGAGGCGCTTGGAGGGATTTTAATATTTCCTCTACATGCGGTACTTGGTTATGCCGAGCAGCGCTCGCTTGGGCAGCGAGTACTGCTTCTGCCGCGCCGATTGCTTCTACTTGAAGCTGTGCGATTTGCTCGTCTTTTTCGTTTAACAGACGACGCAGCTCGCCAATTTGGTTTTGGTATTCCATTGTAAACTTTATTAAATTATTCACTTTTTGTTTCTTAAATTATTCACTTTTTAAAGTATTCAAAAATATCAAAATGCAGACTTACCCTTGATTTCACGATGTTCGTTCGCGATCTTAGATGAGTTCTGGATTGCGATTTTCACTCGCGGGTGGGACTTTCAGGTTCGCAAATTTTCCCGGTTTTTTAACACAAATTCACGATATTCGCTCGTGAATACTCGATTGCGGTTCAGAAAACTTTTCGGTAAAATCCGCACGACTGCGCCAATTAAGTTTTAGATTTTATTAAGAGGGTTTTTAAAAAGTCAAACGTATTGATCGAAGTCTAAATTAGAACTGATTTATTGTGTGAAATGTTCGATACATCGAAATGGCAGTTTGGAAAACTTATGGAATATTATTAACAAATAAAGGCAAACCGAAACTGTCATCCGATGGATTCATTTACCACTTATGTAAACAGGTGTATACAGATATATAATTTTCAAAATCAAAACAAAAAATCTAGATGATAAATTGCTCGTTCGTGATTTGGAACACCAGTTTGAATTATTGAACGCATCGTGTTTTCGGCTGTACGTTTCACAGATGGAGATCAATTTGAAGGCTGACCCGAAACAATTTTGGTCTCATCTGCGAAATAAAACTTCTTCCCGTGGAATTCCTGTCAGTGTCCACTATCGTCACCAATCTTCGTCGACAGTTTCGGATTCAACCAACCTATTCTCGTCATTCTTTCAAAACGTGCTAAGTAATAGCTCATCGCCTTCGTCAGAATCGTACCTGAGTAGTTTGCCGACGTATTCTTTGAGTATACCTGCTACTGCTTTTACTGAACGCGAGGTGTACAACAATCTACGACAAGTCGATGGATCGAAAGGGCCAGGATCTGACGGGTTACCTCCGACGCTCGTGAAGGAATGTTCTTCTGCTTTGGCTTTACCTGTATCTCTGCTTTTCAACCGCTCGCTTGCCGAGCACTATTTTCCAGCGAAGTGGAAAGAAGCTGTAATTGTTCCTGTTCACAAAACTGGAAACGTGCACGATGTCACCAATTATAGAGGAATTTCTATCCTAAGCTGTTTACCAAAAGTATTCGAACGCATGGTGTTGGATGTTCTTTACCCATTAGTAAAGCACATTATCTCCACTGATCAGCATGGGTTTGTCAAAAAGCGGTCTACTACCACCAATTTAATGAGCTACGTTTCTTTATTGATAGACTAACTTGAAAAACGACAACAAATCGATGCGGTGTATTTTGATTTTTCAAAAGCATTCGACCGTGTTCCTCATCAGTTCGCTGTGGAAAAATTGAGGCGTAGTGGATTCCCTGTTTGGTTAACCAATTGGATTCTATCATATCTCACGGATCGTAATGCTTCCGTACGAATCGGATCTGCACTCTCGGATTCATTTCACGTTACTTCGGGTGTACCGCAAGGGAGCCATCTCGGACCACTTCTTTTCGTATTATTCGTGAACGATCTTTACAGTGAATTGTCGTCATTTAAAGTAACGTATGCTGACGACCTCAAAATTTATCGCATCATTACAAGCCTTGTGGATTGCTGTGCTCTACAAATGGATATTGACCGAATCCTTGATTGGTGTGACAGAAACGGCATGACAGTAAACGTTAAGAAATGTAATGTGATCATTTTCTCACGGGCACAGTCTCCAATTATTTTCGAATACTCCATGATGATGGCTTCAGTTGAACGAGTTTCGTCTATTAAAGACTTGGGCATTATTCTCGATTGCAAGCTCCGTTTCATCGAACAGTTTTCATTCGTTACTGCGAAGGCCTATGCAGTTTTGGGACTAATCAAACGAAACACTCAAAACTTCAACGACGTGTACTGCCTCAAAACAGTTTACATCGCACTAGTACGCAGTATTCTGGAGTATGGAGTTACAATTTGGGCTCCGTATCACGGTGTTCACATCGATCGGATCGAAAGGGTGCAGAAGTGCTTAGTCCGATTCGCACTTCGAAGACTACCTTGGATAAATCGTCCTCAACTACCTCGTTACGAGAATCTCTGTGCTCTCATCAACCTACCTACTTTACAAAACAGACGAATATCATTTATTTGATTTTAATATGAGCAAAAACACATTCAAATCGAAAATAATATTTTTAACTTAACATAAGTGTGTAGCAATAAAGTAAAAGTCTGTGCGATAGGTCACCTCTAGTCGAAGACAATAAAGAATAATTTTCAAAATAGGTACTGCGCACAAAATTTGTCTGCGTACAATTTGAATAACATGATGTCCATTGGTCATTCAAAGCAGTCACTGAAAAAGCCGTTGTGAAATACATCATGAAGCTTCCACGGTTACATTCAGCGAATGTGCCAAGGATAGTGTCCCAGAAGTACTCTTAAGTCATTTATTTTCCCACATATATGTGCACTCACTGACACTAGATTCAAATAGACAAGATTTTTAGATATTCCAGAATATTACTATGCGTGATATATAATGATCCGTTCGATTCAAAAGATACCTTCTGTTCATAACAACTTACCTTACCTAACTGCTATAGGCCTGGGGTGTCCTTTACTGTATCAAGCATACGTCTCTACATAACTCGGTCCATGGCTGCTCGCCGCCAGCCGCCACGAATGCTTCTGAGATCACCCTCCACTTGATCGGTCCACCTTGCTCGCTGCGCTCCTCTTCTTATTGTACAAGTCGGATTAGATTCAAAAGCCATTTTCACTGGGCTGTCGTTCGACATCCTTATGACATGCCCAGCCCATCGTAGATGTCCGATTTTAGCTGTTCGTACGATAGGTGGTTCTCCTAGCAGCTGTTGCAATTCGTGATTCATACGCCGTCTCCACGTTCCGTCTTCCATCTGTACTCCGCCATAGATGGTCCTCAGTACCTTTCTTTCGACAACACTGAGGGCGCGTTGGTCCTCTGCCAACATGGTCCAGGGTTCGTGGCAATAGAGATCAACCGGTCTAATGAGCGTTTTGTAGATGGTCAATATCGTCCGTTGGCGTACTTTTCATTATCGGCTGTCACCAGTGAGCCCAAATACACGAACTCGTCAACCACATCGATATCGTCACCGTCTATCAATATTCGTGGTGGGAGGCGTAGTGTTTCTTCTCTAGAGCCTCTTCCTCTCATGTATTTTGTTTTTGACGCATTTATGGAGTGTCCTATACGCCTAGCTTCAGCTTTCAGTCCGATGTAGGTTTCCGTCATCTTCTCAAGGTTACGTGTCACAATATCAATACCGCCAGCGAATTAAGAAAGTTGTACGGACTTTCGGAAGATCGTGCCACTCGTGACGATCCTCGCTCTTCGAATCACACCTTTCAAGGCAATATTGAACAAGATACAAGAAAGTTCACCACCTTGACGTAGCCCTCTCCGAGATTCGAAGGGACTCGAGAGCGTCCCAGATACTCGTACGTAGCACATCACTCTATCCATCGTTGCTTTGACTAATCGCGTCAGTTTATCCGGGAAACCGTATTCGTGCATTATCTGCCATAGCTGTTCTCGATCGATTGTGTCGTATGCCGTTTTGAAGTCAATGAATAGGTGATGCGTGGGTACGTTGTATTCACGACACTTCTGGAGTACTTGTCTTATCGCGAATATGTGATCCGTAGTGGCGCGGGTTCCAGTAAATCCCGCTTGGTAAGGCCCTATGAATTCCTTAGCTATTGGTGATAGACGACGGCAAAGGATTTGGGAGAGTACCTTGTAGACGGCGTTCAGCGATGTAATTGCGCGGTAATTGCAACAGTCTAGCTTATCGCCCTTTTTGTAGACGGGACATGCCACTCATCCATCCATTCCTGCGGTAGAGTCTCCTCCTCCCAAATCCTTGAATTCATCCAAAGCAGCGCTCTAGCCAGTACCTCTCCTCCATGTTTGAGCAGCTCGCCTGGCAACTGGTCATTGCCGCGGCTTTGTTGTTCCTCAGCTTGCCGATCTCCTCACTTATCTCCGACAGATCAGGTGCTGGGAATCTCTCGTCGGCTGAGCGTGCATCCAGATTGATTCCCGTACCATTCTCTATACCTTGTACTTCGCCATTCAGATGCTCGTCAAAGTACTGCTTCCACCTGTCGATCACCTCACGTTCGTCCGTGAGAAGGTTACCACTGGTATCTCTGCATATTTCGGCCTGTGGCGTGTAGCCTCTACGTGAGCGGTTCACCTTCTCATAGAACTTCCGTGTATCATTTGCGATACAGCTATTCCATTGCTTCGCGATCTTGGTCTTCGTGGTGACGCTTTTTCTTCCGGAAAACCGTGCTCTGTCTGTTCCGCGCCTGTCTGTATCGTTCCTCGTTTGCTCTAGTGCGGTGTAACAGCATCCTCGCCCTTGCTGCATTCTTCTCTTCGACCAACTGCTGACGTTCACTGTCAAACCAGTCATTTCCTCTATTCGGTAACCTCGAACATAGAACGGTTGAGCAGTGCTACTCATGGCGGACCTTATATTCCTCCAGCCGTCTGCTCCAGATTGAGTCCCGGCGTATCTGTGCGACGAGTATTGTGCACCGTCGATAGTTCTGAGCGCATACAAACTGCGACAAGGAAGTGGTCAGAATCAATATCGGCACTGCGGTAAGTGCGGACATTGATGACGTCGGAGAAGAACCGCCCGTCGATGAGAACGTGGTCGATTTAATTTTCCGTATGTTGATCAGGTGATCTCCAGGTGGCTTTGGGGATATCTTTGCGAAAGAAAAAGGTGCTTCGAACTACCATTCCTCGGGAGGCTGCAAAGTTTACGCATCGTTGACCGTTGTCGTTTGTTACCGCGTGCAGGCTCTCCAGCCCGGTCACGGGCCTGTACATTGACTCCCGGCTTACCTGAGCATTCATGTCGCCGATGACGAGTTTTACATTCCGCCGTGGACAGCTGTCGTAGGTTTGTTCCAGCTGCACGTATAATGCTTCCTTCTTGTCATCGGGTCTCGTCTCATGTGGCAGTGCACTTTGATGATGCTGTAATTGAAGAAACGGCCCTTGATCTTCAATACGCACATTCTATTACTGATTGGCTGCCACCTAATCACGCCTTGGCGCATCTTACCCAACACTACAAATCCCGTTCCTAGAACGTTGGTTGTGCCACACCTTCTGTCCCGTCCAACAAAGTTCAAACTCAAACTCAAACCATGATCTCGAAACTGACACAGAAGCGCATATGTCAAAAAGTCCGAAGATTCGTCGGTTCTTATCCGAAGAATTCATTATCTGAGAGCAATTTCGATTAACTTTTGGAAAAAATTTACAAAAACCATAGATGCAGCACCATTTCTTTCAAAGAATTAGCATAGCGAACATGGTCGAATACTGTTGTTTTCAAACAACAAAAATATTCATCGACCGGCATGTGAGACAAGGCGATTCGTTCCGCTGGTCAACTTCTTCTTACCTAGCAAAACCGAGCGACCCTATACAGCGCCTTCAATGAGTTATCGAAAATCTTTCAATGTTCAGGAATCAGAACAAATTGGCTAAAATGGCACGTTCCCCTTGATATTTGGAGATTTGTGCCTTGTCATCAATTTGTTTTTAGCATCATTTTCCTGATATATAAGAGGGAAGGATTGAAAGGAAATGGTAAGGGTTGGACTAGGAGGATGGGAAAAATTGACGACACAAAAACACATAAAAGCAGAAGTAAATTCTGCACCCCTAAGGGATGCTGAACAATCTGATGAGGATCCCATTTAGTGGAAGCAGAAGTAAATTCTGAACCTCTACGTGGTCCCGAATAGTCTGCTGTTAATAAAACCTCCAACCCCCGAGAGGATTTAGAGATCTTACAAAAGCGACACCATTCTGAACTCCCTGAAGAATGCAGAACGATTCGCAGTATGTACGAGCAGAAGTAAATTCGGTACCCCCTAAAGGATGCCAAACAATCTGTTAAACCCTATTTAAGGTGAATACAGCAAGGATTCATTCACTCCAGGAAGAACGATGAACCCTTCTGACTATAGCTCCTTACCACATTGAGTGAGAAACGAGAGAATATCCTTAAATTTTAGCTCCGCATACACAGACTCAACCAAGTATGGAGAACCAAAAACCCGGATACGTAGCTGCGTCAATGCGGGACAGTTACATATCAGATGATATTAAGTACCGTAATCGCATTCACACAAATCACACGAATAATATTTAGCACGTTGAATAGTAGCCATGTGATAATTGAGTTTGCAATGTTCAGTCAGAGCTCTGACCAGAATACTGCAATGATGCTACGAGCAGAAGTAAATTCGGTACCCCCTAAAGGATGCCAAACAATCTGTTAAACCCTATTTAAGGTGAATACAGCAAGGATTCATTCACTCCAGGAAGAACGATGAACCCTTCTGACTATAGCTCCTTACCACATTGAGTGAGAAACGAGAGAATATCCTTAAATTTTAGCTCCGCATACACAGACTCAACCAAGTATGGAGAACCAAAAACCCGGATACGTAGCTGCGTCAATGCGGGACAGTTACATATCAGATGATATTAAGTACCGTAATCGCATTCACACAAATCACACGAATAATATTTAGCACGTTGAATAGTAGCCATGTGATAATTGAGTTTGCAATGTTCAGTCAGAGCTCTGACCAGAATACTGCAATGATGCTTGGAGAAATGCAGTAGACACTTTGACATTTTCAGATTAAAATCTGGTAGAAATGCTTTTGTCTGAGCGCAAGTTTGCAAGCTGCGCCAGTAGCTGGCATGTTTGGATGCAGCCCAAGAACGGATCTTGTGCTTCATCCAACTAGTTGAAAGTGGTAAAGCTGGTTCAGGACCAACGAAATCATTCGTTGCACCAGCCAACTCATCCGCCTATTCATTTCCAGTAATACCAGAATGACCGGGTACCCATAAGAAGTAAACAGCATTTGAAATGCTGAGCTCTTCAATTTGAGTTCGACATGCAATCACTAGATTCGACCGTGAGTCATTCGAACTGAGTGCCTTTAAGGCTGCCTGACTGTCGGAACAAAAATAAATACGTTTACCACAGATCCTTTGCTGAAGTGCCGATTGTACTCCACACAGAATTGCGTAGATTTCTGCTTAGAACACAGTACAGTATCTACAAAGTGAATGAGACTGCTCCAGACTGCATGTGAGAGTTAGGTCACTAGGAGCGAGTAAATACTCATCCCACGGAACCATTTGAGACCACAAGCGAGTGTGACTAGTAGCATAATCTAATGGGTTACTGTTCCAAAGCCCTGTAACCTTTTAACCTTTTTTTCCAAAGCCCTGTTTAAAGACGGTATGCACAAGATAATACTTCTTGTTTTAGGAACACATGTAGTGGTTTAATGCACAGTAGCGGCTCTAGAGCAGCAGTAGGAGTTGTCGTGAATACTCCTGTCATCGCCATTAGTACCATCCTTTGGAGATGATTAAGCTTTGACTAGACGGTATGCACAAGATAATACTTCTTGTTTTAGGAACACATGTAGTGGTTTAATGCACAGTAGCGGCTCTAGAGCAGCAGTAGGAGTTGTCGTGAATACTCCTGTCATCGCCATTAGTACCATCCTTTGGAGATGATTAAGCTTTGACTGAACTGTCGCGACTTCTCCTTTCTGCCACCATACAAAACATCCATATGCTTAAATTGGTCTAACAATTGTTGTGTAGATCCAATGAATATATCTGGGTTTGAGTCCCTATGATTTTCTAAAAGCTCGTCGGCATTGGCCGAAATACATGCAAGCTCCTTTAATCCTGAAGTCAATGTAAGCAGACCAATTCAGTTTTGAGTCAAGAATAACCCCGACGAATTTAACTTGATCGACCACAGTGACCTCTGAACCAAAGAACTGCAACGGACGAGCTCCTGCGATTATCCTACGATGAGTGAAAAGAACCATTGATGTTTTGCCCAGATTTACAGATAATCCAACCTGACAACACCATTGTTCAACAGATCGCAGGGCTTGTTGCATTAAATCAAAGAGAGTGTTAATGCTAATACCGGTCATCAATATATGATAATCGTCGGCAAAACCATATGTCGGAAATCCAAGGTTATTAAGTTTCCTTAACAAACCATCAGCGACTAGGTTCCATAAAAGTGGGGATAGTACACCACCTTGAAGACACCCACAGGCACTCAGCTTTTTAATCTCTGCTTGCCGAAGCGATGAACAAAGAAATTGATTGCTAAGCATTGCGTGTATCCAATTTGTGATACTTGAAGGTATGCCAAGACCACGGACTGCTTCCAAAATTGAATTGAAAGACACGTTATCAAAGGCACCTTGAATATCTAGGAAAACTCCCAAGCAAGATTGCTTTTGTGAGAAAGCTTTTTCAATGTTGTACACAACATCATGTAACAGGGTTGTAGTGGACTTTCCACGCTGGTAACCATGTTGCATTCCATGTAGCGGATGCACGTCCAAACTAACATTCCTGATATAGTGATCTACTATGCGTTCCACTGTTTTAAGAAGAAATGAGCTTAAACTGATAGGCCTCATAAGTGTCGCGACCGCCTTTGGGAATAAATTTGACAATTATTTCCTGCCAGGCTCTTGGAATATATCCGGTCGCAAGACTAAAAGTAAGTATTTACTTCAAAACATGTTTGAAATGTTCATACCCTTTCTGCAGTAACACTGGGAAAACTCCATCCTTCCCAGGAGAATTGTACGGAGCAAAACTCTCAACTGCCCATTTGACCGATTCAATCGTCACAACGCTTCGAGCAAGAGCCCAAGAATCGTAACTACCTGAAAAAGTCTCTTGAAGAGCTGTCGGTGATGGTTCCATACAACCTGGAAAGTGAATGTTATAAAGATAGTGAAGTACATCACCTTCATCAGACAAGTGTTCACCATCTGAAGTGACATTAAAGTCCTTAGACTTCGAAAGTAACTTATTTAATCTGCTAGCCTCGTTGAGACTAGAGACATTTGTGCAGAGGCTTTTCCAACCTTTTCGCTCAGACGGTCGAAGAGCATTTTTGTAAGCCCTTCGAGCCGACACGAATGCCTCCGACCCATCTCGGCGTCGCTGGTTCCAAGCTCTTCTGCATAGTTTCCTTAGTCTAGCAAGTTCAGCATTCCACCAAGGAGTTCCTCTAGTAGCTCGCACAATCCGAAGTGGACAAGCCTGTTCATATGCTGCAACTATTTGTCTCATCGACAACATTTTCCAAATCAATTGTGATTTCAATTGTTGGTTGGTACCCGTAAAATCTAGTCGCCAAGCCCTCTTCATAGAGGTCCCAGTTTGTAGATTTGGGATTACGATATGTGATAATATCAAATTTAACCTTTGAATGATCAAAGAATATGTACTTATGATCAGACAACGAAGGTTCGAGCTCATCGGAGACGAGCCAATTCACCAACTCATGCGCAATTCTATCAGAGCAGAAAGTTACGTCCAAAACCTCCTCTCTTCCAGATCTCGCAAAAGTTGGACGGTTTCCTTCATTGACTATGTGCAGGTTTGTACTGCTCACAAATTCCATCATATCAGAGCCTCTCAAATTTATATCTGTGCTGCCCCAAATGATATGGTGAGCATTTATGTCACTGTTGATTACAAGCGGTAAATCACTCTTGCAGCAGTATGATACAATCTTTTTGAAGTCATCGCCTGGCGAAGGTTGGTTATGCGGTAAATATGCCGAACAACAGACATATTTCCTGTCTACGCCATCAATAGTCATACCAACTGTGACAGCACAAATATCCCGAGTTGTGAGCTCCGATATGAGAGAAACATCGAGAGCACTATTTGCAAGTATGCATGCTCGAGGCATTTCACGTGGATTAGTCATACCGGTCTTGTTGAAGGCAACAAAGACTAGGTTTAACAATTTTCCAAGATTGATTTGTGCCACTCTAACCATTGTCAATTAGAGTAACGAACATTCCACCTCCAGCACCAACCGTACAACAACTACAAGAAACCAAATATATTGGCTTATAATCGCCTATAGCGAACCATGTAAGGATTTTTTTTAAATGTGTTAATCATTTAAATCCCACGAGTTGCGAAGAAAGAAGTCGTCCACTGTGCCAGAGCTTCGCTTAACACAGTAAGGGAAAACCCCAAGATACTCCGTTCACGACTGCATTGTTTAACCTCCTGCAGCCATTCAGCCATCGGCACGGAAATACACCTTGACTTAGGAGTTCGTATTTTTGTGGCCTTTTACGACATGGAACAAGAAACCAGTGGATCCAGGGCATCCGCCGGATGCCACACGGCTTACCTGTTTGGTGAACTTATACCACCGGTGCAGGTGGACCGTAGCGTTATTCTTAGCCAGTTAGGAAACCACTACCGACACTACACGGCTATCTAGGCTGCTCAGAGAGGGAAGTTGACATTGATGGCCAACTTCCATGAATGGCCAAGCAGCCAAGTTATCGAAAATCTTTCAATGTTACTCTTAATTCAAGATCTACACTCACAGATTTTGAAAAGGTAACAATCAAAAGTTCGTGGAATGTGAAATAAAGTGTTCTAAAGAGCCTCGAACCACTAATCCTTTATTTATCTATTTATTTATTTATTTGGGGAGCAGGGAAAAGCCCGATGGAGATGAAATATAGCAATCTCTCTCTTCAGCAGACATAAATCCTCCTCATCTTTTGTATCAACAGATTACACACATTTACATTAAAAACTAGCAATTAAAACTAACAGTTAGAGCTAAACCATTAACCCTATAACTAATTGATGACAAAATTTTACAGCATTACTGAGCAGCTTCCTTGAAAGGCGAGATAGAAGAAAAAATGGATATGAAAATGGAAGAAGAAGGTTAGTTGAGGGAGCAGTGAGTGAGCGTGGACGAACGACGGGGTTAGAACCGGCATGTAGATCAAATTAGTGATCAATAAGATGGTGGAAGACGGAGAAAATGAGCGGGAGGGCGAACTTGTTAGTTTCGGCGAATCTGGTTAGTTTCCAATGAAGATGGTGAACATTTATTTGCTGGATAGTTAAGGAATCAATGAATAATCGTTTTATCGCATTACACGAGAAATGAAAATCAAAGACCTGCGAGCAACTGTTAAATAAACGACACATACTCTCCATGGTTCATTATATCCGTAGTTAGTTCTAGTATGAGGGATTCGTAAAAATGGATGTGAACGAAGATTGCGACGATGGATGTCAAAGTTGACCAATCGTAGGAGATCGGGGCAATCAATATGTGATTGTATTAAATCAGCGATGAAAACAATCTTGTAGACGTTTCTACGAATACACAGCGGATCCAGTTTGATCAGTCGGCAACGATCATTATAACTTGAAAGTTTTAATGGGTCTCTCCATGGTAGATTTCGTAGAGCAAACCTAATAAATTTGCATTGAACGGCTTCAATACGATCAATATCAGTTTGATAATGAGGTGACCAAACGACAGCCGCATATTCAAGCGATGATCGGACAAGTGCACAATAAATAGCTTTAAACCAGTGTATGTTAACGAAATTTTTGGTAATTCAAAATATGAAGCCTAAGAGTTTCGATGCCTTCGAAATCACGTAGTCAATGTGATTCTTAAAATTAAGTTCATCATCAAGAATGACTCCTAAGTCTTTTACGAACGATCAATAACATTTTGCGAAAGATTGTAGTCATATCTTATTACTGAGTGCCTGCGGAAAAATGATACAACGGAGCATTTAGAGGCGTTTAATACCATCTTGTTGGAGTGACACCATTCTACGAATGTATTCAATTTAGCTTGCAAAAAGTGTGCATCTTCTTGCTCTTTGATCAGATGGTAAAGTTTAAAGTCCGCAAATGATAGTTTGAAACAATTCAGTAAGAAGTGCAGATCATTAAGGGAGAGTAAAAATATATACGGTCCTAAGTGGTACTCCAGAACTCACAGCAAATGGTGATGTTGTACAGTTTCCTATTTTTACCGACATCTCACGACCAGTAAGATATGAATGCATCCAATCCAGTAAAGAACCACCAAAGCCAAGACTGTCAAGTTTAGCAATTGTTATTTGATGGTTTATTTTATCAAATGCCGCTGAGAAATCTACCTGTAGTCTACCTGTAGCCAAAATTGCATGGATTGCATGATAAAAGATGTGCAAGTTACTAGGTTAGTAGATATTGACCGTTTAGGCATAAATCCGTGTTGATTCTCAGATATATAGTCGTTGAAATTATGAGTTATGAAGTCGGGAAAATGATTTTAAATAATTTGGAAACAGCACATAGGGAGACTATTTTAGGCTAATTTGTAATATCTGATTTGTTGCCTTTCTTGAAAACCAGGAAAATGTATGATTTTTTCCAGAGGTCAGGAAATGTTCCCAACTGGAGTGACATGTTGACACCATTGTCAGTGGTGATACGAGGCTATTCAAGAACTTTTTTAGTACTATTGAAGGAATACCATCAGGTCCTGTGTTTGTAGAGCTTTTTAATTTAAAGCATGCTTTACTTATCATAGTCGGTGTAATAGTAGGGTGTGGTTCAACAGGGGAACGAAGAGGAACGTTGTTTAACGTTTTCAAAGAATATCAATAAACCGGAAGTCGCCATTTTGGAATTCAGGACCACCTCAAACACCTAGACCTAGAACATCCTTTTCCTGCAAATAGTAATGATTTTTGTTTCATAGTTATACATTATATTATACATATCCATGTTCTAAGTTTAGTTTTGGCCATGTTCAGGGACTTTTCTTTTGTAATGAAAGTCCACAACCGTTAAGTTTGGTTGTACATCTAAAATTGGTTTATTCAAAAGTTTTCAGACATAGAACATGGCGACAGTGACAAAGTAGTAGACGTGACAGTAACCGCCAAGGAAATCAACTTTAGAAGTGGCAGTTTTGTGTTAAGCCGTACTAAGCAGAAGAAAGTGAGAGTTTTTTTGGACAGGGCGGCCACGCAACGGATATTGTGCATCAGAACGAAGACAAAACAGAAGACGATGTATTGTGCCTCAGATTTTTTTGCAAAGGATTGTTTTTCGTTTCCAAAGTGACTTGTTTTGTTCGGTTGTACTACTGAGACGGGAATAAGAAGACACCGTTTATCATTGCGACCAACTCTGAATGGATATTTAGAAGTGACGTGATAAGAAAATGTTATCCTCCGTTAGCCAAAGGCAAAAGCGTTGTGAAGTTCTTCGATGTTGAAAACTGCGTTTGCTAATCTGAGAGCAACAAACAAACAAACAAACAAAATCAGAATAAGGCTAACCCTCGATTAGAGGCGTTGTGTTGTGTTTCGTGGAGGCGACACTTTTGATTTGACGAGCTTCGTCTGGCAACGGAAAACATCAATTTTAGAAGTGCGAGCAACGAGCAGAACACCGCAGACGTACACCCACTATGATGCTGCCAGAATAAAAACAAAAGGTAAATTATTAGGGACAGTTTAGGAATAATCTAATCTAATTAAATTAAGTAGAAGAAAAAAAACAATTGGAAATCAATGGAAACAAGTAATAAGTAGAAAAAAAATGCTTCATTTTTTCTTCAATACAAATGGAAGACCTCTTCTGGGACAATATCGAGATGTGGGAATTAATCGACGATTTCCTCCAAGAAGTCATAAGCAACCCAAGACGCGGCTAGCGCCGTAGAGTCATTTCATAATTTTTCCTTTCCATATTATTTCAGCTCGATATAGTAGATATTGAAAACTATGTGGAAAGGCCAATAAAAAAAAGAAACTAATCAATCCGGTGACACTAATAGTGATTAGTGAACATATTGAACAGTCTACTGCGAGTCACCAGGATCACGAGCTCAAATTGTGGATTATAATCACAATTTAGACTATTTTAGTTTTACTAAAACTACATAGAATGTTGAAGAAAACGCTGGATCCAGAAAGTATTCAAAACAGCACAATATATATATATATATATATATATATATATATATATATATATATATATATATATATATATATATATATATATATATATATATATATATATATATATATATATATATATATATATATATATATATATATATATATATATATATATATATATATATATATATATATATATATATATATATATATATATATATATATATATATATATATATATATATATATATATATATATATATATATATATATATATATATATATATATATATATATATATATATATATATATATATATATATATATATATATATATATATATATATATATATATATATATATATATATATATATATATATATATATATATATATATATATATATATATATATATATATATATATATATATATATATATATATATATATATATATATATATATATATATATATATATATATATATATATATATATATATATATATATAGATATATATATATATATATATATATATATATATATATATATATATATATATATATATATATATATATATATATATTTATATACAGTGTAGGTGATTGCCGAAAATTTAACAGAAGCTGCTATATTGCTATCTATATTGTATACAACAATACAACATTTTCATTCCGGTAGAAGATGCTACAAGAACTCGAGTCTCTCAATGCATGAACCGTGAAAGAATGTTGCTACATTTCTTCGCTCCACTTCATACTCAGAGTATTTAACGCCTTTAAAAAAATTTACAGTCTGAAAATGATTGGTTGCTGTGTGGAAGTTCCCAAGAGAGAATCGCAAGTTGACAAGTATCGCAGAAAATCGAATCAATGATTTAACTCAACTCACTGCTTCCTCTTGCTTTGTCGCCGAAATTTCACCCTAAATTGCAAATTTCTAAAATACTAACCCGATTCACGAAAAATCAAAAACATACGATTGTAGGTAAATGATTTTACTATGCATTTGGCGGAAAATATCAGTTAGAAAGCTTTTCTTTCGCGAGATTTCGTGCGAGTTTTGTTAAAATTTGGTTTTCTTTTTTCCTTTTCTCGCTATAAACAACTCGCATATGTAGGGATGTGCTACGTTTTCAACAAAGCGTCAAAGCTAGTAGCGATGAAAATCATTACTGATTTCTGGTTCTACTGAAACATGAATAGAAATTATTTTACAAAGTAGTAACACTTACTTACATTTTCTACTCATCTATATTCTTACATTTTCTACTCATCTATATTCAACGTTTACGCAGAGAGAACGGACAACGAAAACAAAAGAAATGTTGTTAGCGTCTACCGCATGTAGCATTTTGCACACCCCAATGCATGCGTTGACATTGTGTGCGTGCGAAAGAATAAGGAAAAACTCATTTATTTTTATAACTCGCACGAAATCTTTCGATAAATATGTTTATCAGGCACAATTTATATACGAATCGATAGAAAAATTAATTATCTAGAATCGTATGTTCTTGGAATTTCCGTTTTCTTCCCCGTTTTCTCACAATTTTGGGTAAAGTGCGTGAAACCCCGGGATAGGCAGCGAACTCCCGTGACCACGGCGAAGCGCTACCTTAACTTGATGATTCTCGTACTTGCTTGCAATATTTCAAAACCCTTGTGTGTAGCATTCACAGATATTTTCATAGACACAACTTATACAAAGGTTATATGCACATAGTTAGAATAAGCGGCAATAGTAAAATTATTCTATCGCAATTATCCTCTGCCCATACAGAATCGGATCGCGAAACGAGAATAAGTGACCGTTTGTTGCTTCAGAGAGAATCCCCACAGCAGCGTGCTAACCGTTGATTCTCAGCAATGTCATCGAGTGAAATTCGCTCTCGCACTGGTGTCTATTCTACGTTATTCTAGCCATGCCGGGTTTTTGTTGTTGCGATGATAAACGTATTTGATGGCACAGATTGAATCGTGTGAAGAGTTGCGAGCGATCGTTCTTTGACACGATAAAAACCATCCTTGTATATATATATATATATATATATATATATATATATATATATATATATATATATATATATATATATATATATATATATATATATATATATATATATATATATATATATATATATATATATATATATATATATATATATGTATATATATATATATATATATATTTTATTATATTATTATATTATAACTTTATCACTTTCACTAACAGATCAGATGTGATGTTTACCATTGACTAAATGCCTATGACAATAGAGCAATTTCATGAAGAAATAAAAATACTTATAACTATAAATAACAACTTTAATGTGTTGACTTCCTGTGCTTCCAACTTCTTTAAGGGCTGAGGCCAGTAGGTTGCGTAAAACCACGTGGCTCGCTGTGCGTATTACTTTTCTCTATATGCTCTCTCGCAAATGTGTAAAATGACTCTCGATGTGGCCGGGTGGCCAAGAAAGTTTTGCTATTTTCGGTTACAAGTTTGACTACATCACATAAAATCCAATAAAGCTACCGCTTGTTTGGCAGCCTTGCTGAGCCGATTTCATTTCTCTCTCATGTTTCGTTACGATACCAGGATACAAGAGCAGAAAAAATGATGCCGTCATAGAAATGGACTTACCTTTACAAAAATAACATTCACTTAATTTTTATCGCGACGACATATATGTTTTTATGCACTAATCGTATCTAAACTAAATTATCTTGACATTGTCAGGATAGATTTTTGATCCATGCTTTTGAGGGCGAGATATTCAATGAACAAGTTGAAAGACGGCGTTTTCAACTAAGCAATTCTTCCTTCAGAATAAAGACTTTCGCGACCGCTAAAGTCAATGGATTATTCTTAAATTTTCACAGAATAATCTAAACTATTTTTCTAAGAGATTGTCAGTTGGGTTTTTTGATATTCGTCACCGTTTCTGAGAAAATAAGATTTGAAGCGTGAAATAGCCCTCTAAATCACCCTAGAATACACTGGCCTCAGCCCTTAAGGCCTATATCTATAAAGTTAATGACAATTTTATTATTCTGCAACGAGCAAAGTGATTAGAAAATTAAGTAATCAAACCATAACAGAAGACATGGTAATGTTTTCGCAGGAAATTGAACCAGGAGTTTTCTGTAAAAACGCTA
The DNA here is from genome assembly GCF_030247185.1 of Malaya genurostris. Classification (NCBI taxonomy): domain Eukaryota; kingdom Metazoa; phylum Arthropoda; class Insecta; order Diptera; family Culicidae; genus Malaya; species Malaya genurostris. The sequence continues at coordinate 152,275,743 of NC_080571.1, forward strand.
TCATATCCCCACAAAATCCTTACATAAAAATCATGAACAAAAGAATCAACTGTAAATATGTCCAACTTAGAATTTTAACCTGAAATGGAACCTTAAGCGAATTACAATATAATGAAATTTAACAACAACCCTCTGAACAAAACAAGAAACCAAAAACTATTGAACGAAATAGACATAAACAACGTACCTACGTACGCACAAAAAGAATTGAAGAACCTAATATCAAAATATACAGATATATTATCTACTTCAGAAGAACCTTTATCGACCAATAACTTCTATAACCAAAAGATCAACCTAAACGATGAATATCCCACCGCTGTCACCAGATGAATAGTCTGTATTGCCGCTCAGTCCGAGTGGCGTGTGTCGAGGATTTAAGGGGCGTTTTTCACAATTCTTGGTTGATTTTTCCTTAGGGCGTATAAGCAAGTGACAGTTTCTCTTTAATTACTCTCTCTTTCGATTTTTGTGATATGATTGAAAATATTTTCTTTGATATCACAATTCTGTTTGAAAGTCGAAAGTTTCGGGTATCCTTTCATGCAAAGAGTTGAGTGATAAACGTGGAAAACACTTGGTAAATAATAGAAGAGAAAGTAAACAAAGAGAAACTGTCACTTGCTTATACGCCCTTTTGAAAAATTAACCGAGAATTAGCAATAATTTATATTTCTTCTTTAAACTTTTATTTACTTTACTTTTATTACATTTACACAATGGCAGCGAACTACACAATGGTAGCAATTTTTTCGCAAAACCGTTATCACTTGTTATCTTTTCTCGGTAACACTGAAGTGGATCTATGCTTCTTGTGCTGTACGAGGTCTGTTCAAAAAGTTTCCGGAATTTTTTAATTGCACGCGTCTGGAGAGTCCGGTGGTCAAAAAATTTTTTTTATTGTGTTGGTACATATGTCCTTAATGTATGGTGAAATTTTCAGCTATATTCATTGTTTACATTCTGTCTTGTAGCGGCTGGTGAGACGTGTTTTTTTGAGCTCGGCGATTTTGGTCTTGGTGACGTTGGGTGCTTCCGCGTGGACGATTGTGCTTTTGTTTCGACATCATAACCGTACACCCATGTTTCATCACCAGTTATGACCCTTTCAAGTAAATTTGGATTGTCGTTGACGTCGTTTCACAGCTCCTGAGCGATGGTAATGCGTTTGTTTTTTTGATCAAAATTCAGCAGTTTTGGAACAAATTTTGCTGCCACTCGTTTCATGCCCAAAATATTTGAAAAAATATAATGGCATGAGCCAACTGATATGCCAACTTCATCAGCAACTTCTCTAATAGTGATTCGGCGATCATCCATAATCATTTTTTCCACTTTTCCCACATTTTCATCGATTATTGACGTGCTGGATCGACCGGAGCGTTCGTCGTCTTCAACGTCTTCGCGGCCATCTTGGAAACGCTTATACCACTCGTAAACACTTGTTTTTTTCATAGCAGACTCACCGTAGGCTCTCTGTAACATTTCGCACACTTGGTTACACTTTATTTTATTTTTCACGCAAAATTTAATACAAATTCTTTGACTCTTCAATTCTTCCATTGTTTAAACTAACAAAAATCGCCGAGCTCAGAAAAACACGTCTACACCAGCCGCTACAAGACAGAATCTAAACAATGAATACAGCTGAAAATTTCACCATACATTAGGAACATATGTACCAACACAATATAAAAAAAATTTTGACCACCGGACTCTCCAGACGCGCGCAATTAAAAAAATCCGGGAACTTTTTGAACAGACCTCGTATGTTTTGTTCACGAAAAATAGCTATTATCCCTCAGTGAATGTTTCTTCTTCCACTTGCTACCATCAGGCTATGTGCTGACAAATCCGATATTTACTCTTATTTATCACTATTCAAAAACTGTTTTCATGCCTTTCTTTCAGCCACATTAAGGGGGTTTTTCCTTACAACGATATTGTACACGGAATGGTACTACTTGAAAAACGCTTAGTAACACGAGAATGACCTTTTTCTTTTTAGTGTTAATCGCGCAATGAATAGTATTTTTATTTCGTCCTTAAGTTTCACTGGCGACTATGACGATCTTGACATGCGACTCTCTGAAACTGACTGGCTTGTCTACAGGTCGACGCTCGAGACTTACGGATATTTTCCGCGAACTCTCTGAAACTGACTGGCTGCTAACTCTTCCCAATTACGGATTTTTAAACTCCTAACATTTACTTTCGGGTGAAGCCCGAAGATTTTAGTAAAAGCTGAGCTTGCGATTTTAAGTAGAAATTTCAACTTTCTCCCGAAGTTCTACCAAAAGCCGAGACCACTGTCACTATGCCAGTGGCAGTGACTAGTGTCCATGAAAATGACTTTGTTTCTACAACATCGCTGCGCTGACTAATGCTTATACAACAAGTCTGTGGTTACGCTGATATGAAGGTTCGCTTGACGAGTTTTCTTAATAACTTCCACCTTTTTACTAGCAAATTCAAAGGAAAGCTGCTAAGGGCGCTGCATGCCCCCTTACTTACTGAGCTTGATGTTATCTGAAGGGTGAACATCAAGTCGAATGCGTTTGGGACTCCAAATTGTGAAAAAAGTCATTTTGTATGATTTTGTGCCTCTAATGTAATTTTATTTTCTATTCTATGATTGTTATTATTATTATTTTTATATACGTATTTTTATTTTTTCATAATTGCATTGTGCATCATATTCTGTTTTCATTGTCATATCTTTGGGTATCGTATTTTTTGTTTTCGTTATCATACTTGTTCTTTCTATTAGTTGAATCTATGCTTTTTGACTTCAAAGCATTTAAGTGTATCTGTCAATATATTTATTCGTCTATATGTTATCTCGACAGAATTTACTTTAACAGAGAAGTTTTCATGTTTATGTATATTTTTTTCGTTGAGTTACCTCGCACCTTTTCAACCCGTAGATGCAGGCCGACTACCCGTCTTTGTCTGTGGAAAGAAAATTGTTATTGGAGTTGCGGCATTCGAATGCTTGTAGCAGGTTATTAATTTCAATAATATATACGCCTTTTTTTCTAAACTGTCCCACAGCTAGCTTCTAGGCCGTAATCATTTTAATGGGACCTTACCATTCTCGCCTCCATAGCTTCAGAAGTAGTCCTTCCGTTCTATTACTGGAATCGCTTCTAAACTAGTCGGTTGTTTAGTATCCATGCCGCAGCTCCTCTCCCCGACTACCGAGCTGGTTCTTCCGGCGTGTGTTCCTGTTTTTCCTGTCTAAAAATAAACTAAAATCTGGACTTTAATACCTTTCCAATAATAACAGTAACCCATAAAGTACCTTAGATTCTAATTCCCTGCTGAATGTGTTGTCTTCAATAAAAAAATTGTTTTTCGTCTTGTTATCTTTAGATCACCCACGTGCTTGGTGGTGCTCGTTTTTTTTTGAAATTATTTCCCTTTATGCTGCCAATTCCTATCTCTCTGTTTCTTGAGGATTCCAATATTATTGGTTTGTTAGTGACAGGGTTTTCATATATATGTTTTTTTAATACCCTTTGAATTCTTTGGTATAAAATATTTTAATTATTTGTTGTATATCTATTTCATTGTGTTTTCGAAACTTTTACATGTCCACATTGTCGTATCTGTATTTTATTGACATCTTAATTTGAGTGCGTAATTTGCACTTTAGAAATCATCAATGCATTCATGTAGTATGCATATTTTTTTCTCATTCCGGGGTCGTGATCCCCTTATCCACACACACTTAATCACTCATACTACGATCATTGCATAAATGCTTACTTTATATAGAAATTATTTAATGGCCAGCGTCGAATTTATAGTCGTTACTCGGTCCATTAGTATCTATTCCTTTTCTTGTCTATCCGAAATGTATTTTCAGTGTTAAATTTATGTTATTGAATGATAAACCACCTTATTTCACCATAGAAATTTTCCTTATTTATAACATTAATTCCGTATTCTATGCCATTTTGTTTACCTCCCTTGAGTAATGAACTCTCCTTTTTTTCTAAGCCCATTGTAACTTTTTCCCAGTTCATTTTAATTTGTAGCATTACAGCCTCCTCCCAAGAAGTCATTTTTCTCACATCTATAATCTTCCTCTTCAATTTATCATTTTCACATACGTTTGAATTTCTTCAAGAATATTCCGCTTTCTCCTTCATATGTTTTCGACCATTATATATCTTCTCTGACAATGTATCCTATTGTTTTATTTTCCCTCTGATGTTTCTTTGCCATCTTCCCGATCTTACCTGATAATAACCATCAATTTCGCCTTATTTTTCTATTTACGTTTGATGCCCACTTATTTTCATTATGTTCGTTTTATCGCATAGGTATAATTTTATTTCTTATTGACTCTCGTACCTTTTTATCTAATAACATTGCAAAACATCTGTGTATTGCCCTCTTACCTGCTTTAATATTCTTCTGCTCGTATTTATTTTTTTCTCGTGTTAGAACTGATTCATTTCGACTTTAATCTTATATATTTCGTTGATATTTTTCCCTTCTTGGTATATTGTCCATGTTTTTATCTTATCCAGTGTTTTTCTTACACGTGGGTGTTAAGTTTTTCGTTGAACTCTTATGTCAACGTATCATTGTATGATGTTTAACGTTGGTTGGTTTCCTTATTTCAATTACCCTCAGAATTTCAGTTTCCCTTATATTCTTAACTGACTCCTCTTTTTAATATTATTTTTTTTATTTAGCTTTCCGATGAAGCTCTTAATACAATATGTTTATTTTCATATATTACTTTGTATACATTTTGAACCTTTTTATTACTTTTTTAATTTTTTTTTTGATAATTTCTGAATTATCTTGATATTCGGTGCTAAAATTCAGTTCCTCAATCCGTATATCTTTTCAATCGGTTATTGTTATTTTCTAATCTATTCCTATTTTTTATGGTTGTTGTTTGCTCGCTAGGGAGAGAGACTACTTCATATGGTCCTCTCTAAAGTAATTGTAATTTCTGTCCTGTGGTTGGTTGCCATTCGTTGGAGTTTTTATCATATAATTCTTTGCGCTTTTGTTTAGACGCAATTAGATTCTCTCGGGCTTGGTGATGAAGTCGTTTAAATGTAGATCGCATTTCATTGACGTAGTCCTCATAGTAGAGACCATCATTATCGTATTTGTAAACGGAGTTCGGAATGATCGCCCGTCTTCCGTGTATAATCCGTTGAGGAATTTACAGATGTATTATATTCGAAACTGAAGAATGGGAATAATTGGTACCATGTTTTCGGTTCGTTACCTACGTATTGTCGTAGATAGATTTTCAATTTGTTCCACCAGGTTTGCTTTTGGATGATATGTACTAGTAGCAGTGCGGTAAAATTGCATTTTCAATCGAATAATATAAGATAAAAAGGAAATTTATGGCCGATGACCGTCATCCTTACTAATTCATTTGACTTTTGCTGCCGTTTTCAAGTGAAATTTCCAGAATTCATCGTCAGTTGAATAATCGTTATTGGAGTTACATTGTTTAACATTATTTTCAATATCTTTTCGCATATTAGTCCAATGGAATAGCGGACTCATTCTCTTCAACATCCGTTTGCTTAAAACATGTCCACCTTACAATTGCCGTTTCAACCTTTCGAGCAAAAGGACGTGATTTGGATTTACTGCGAAAGCATTGAAAACCAGTTGTGTGTGTGATAAAGTGGCCGGACGATTTTGTGTAATAAACAATAGTGCATGTTTTCGGTTCGTGACCTACGTATTGTCGTAGATAGATTTTCAATTTGTTCCACCAGGTTTGCTTTTGGATGATATGTACTAGTAGCAGTGCGGTAAAATTGCATTTTCAATCGAATAATATAAGATAAAAAGGAAATTTATGGCCGATGACCGTCATCCTTACTAATTCATTTGACTTTTGCTGCCGTTTTCAAGTGAAATTTTCAGAATTCATCGTCAGTTGAATAATCGTTATTGGAGTTGCATTGTTTAACATTATTTTCAATATCTTTTCGCATATTAGTCCAATGGAATAGCGGACTCATTCTCTTCAACATCCGTTTGCTTAAAACATGTCCACCTTACAATTGCCGTTTCAACCTTTCGAGCAAAAGGACGTGATTTGGTTTTTCTGCGAAAGCATTGAAAACCAGTTGTGTGTGTGATAAAGTGGCCGGACGATTTTGTGTAATAAACAATAGTGCTTTTTCCTCTGAGAGGTTTTTTTTGCGCAATATATAATAGAACAGTGAATTATTGTGAGCGGTCGATCGAAACGGTACCGTGAGCCGGTTATTGTTTTGTCGATCAAGGTCAAGTGTGCGGATTATAAATAAGTGTGCCTTTTCCTTTCGGAGGATTTTTGCACACCATCAAAGCGGCGATACGCCGATCGACGAAGTCCAGCTTGGTGTCCTCCGTTGGATCTTAGGTTAAGTACTGTTACTTCGTTTATTTTTGTCGTGAATACGACTTACTTTACTTTGAGGCGCCTTTTCAAAATTTACCCTCTAAGAGAGTGATAAGTTTTTGATCGTGAATATCTCATGTTATATCTAATGAATCAACATAATTCTTGCTACACGCCATGGGAAATATGATCACAATTTTATAATAAAATTTTCAGTTCTGTGACATATTCACAAATAGTTCAAAATTAAACTTTTCTGAAATGTTTGGTATAAACGAGTATCAAAATAGATAATTCATAAGGCACGTTTGCCTTTCTCATATTTTGAAAGGTCATTGCTCAGTGATCTGTAGAAGGATTTATATAATCTAACTACCAATAGAATCGAAAATTTTTAACTTAAACGTGTATTGCAACAACATTAAAGTTTTTCAATAGTACACTATTGAAAAGCCTGTTTGATTTAACCCATGAAAGCACCAGCCAATCAGAACGCGAGATGTCTGAATCTATACAAGAGCATTCATATAAAAGTTGAGTGGTTCATTTTTCCTATTATTTGCTGAGCAACTGTTCCCGAAACAAGACACACAAGAGCAACATCGAGGACCTGTCGTCTCACTGTTTCCCGATCTGAATGCACGAGACACCGTCAGCACAATGACACCGAAAATCGGTAGAAAGGCAGCCAAAAAGTCCAGCAAGGCCCATTGCCGAAACATGACACACACGAGAACCATCTCAGATCTCAATATTTTCTACCAAAAGATTCATCAAGATGGAAGTTAAATTAATTTGCACCGTCACTAACACATTCAATTACGAAAGGCAATGCGAAAGTGATGATTTTGAATACATCTTTATACTAGTATACAAATATGCCGTGCGAAACAGAGTTGAACAAATTGAACAAATGAAAGAGATGAACAAATTGTTAGAACAAATGTTTCCACTAGATTTGTGCATTCTACTTTCCAGGAGTATCAGAACTGGCTGAACTTAAAGCAATCCTAAATATTTCTTTATCACAGTGATGTGGTCGTCCTGAAAAGGACGGGGTTTTCAACTCCTCATCGTTGCGGATTGTCAGCTGCAGATGGCGAGGGATGATTTTCGTTTTCTTGTAGTTTCCCTTCCGGATGGATTTTGCAAACTGGGAACTGCAGACCAGCACGGTTCGAGCGGGACTTTACCTTGCCCTTAACTCTTCCTCCTGTGTGCGTGTTTCTGTGTAAAAACTCCACAAGATGCTGTTAACAGCTCGACAGAAAATTCAGTATTACTGGTTGCTGCTATACTAACTCTCTCTTTTATATCGTTTCACTATTTCCCGTTCTGCCTACAGGAAAGGAATTCTAACAAAGGGGCTGTTCATACACCGTTGCCAGTAGCAGGTATAAAATGAAATGTGATGTGAGAAATAGCGTCCTCATTCGTCATCTAACACTCGATGTGGATAGACGAATAACCTACTACGACTAATTTAGATTTTGTTTAATTTTTTATTCGCAGTTGTTTACCTACCCAAGCTATGGGTAAAACGCGCCATAGATCCGAGAAGGATCCAAAGGATGCTAAGCGTCTGAAGCCAAGTCATGTACATGTAAACGACCTTTTGCTGAGTCAAAACCAATATGCTGATCTGCCAGTTGTCGAAGAGGAACTGCAGAAGAAGGAAAAAATGCCGTCTCTCTACTTGGAGGGCTTCCCACCAACTCTACGCTCGGATTTAAACACACTGATCAGCAAAGAACTACAGGCAACAATCCGTTTATGTACTGAAGGCTACAAAATAACTGTTCCGGCTTTGAACCACTACAAAGGAGTGGAATGTTATCTGAAGCAAACAAAAGAGGAATGCTTCACACACGATATTGCCGCCAACAAACCTATGAAGGTTGTACTTCGAGAACTACCCGACATGATGGAAGCCGAACTAAAGCAGGCACTGTCGGAGGCTGGACTAAAGCCTATGATGGTGTTTAAAATGAAACGACATAATACGGACAAAAAGTTTAGAGATCAACTGTACCTGATTCATCTGGAGAAGGGCTCCATCACCATGAGTCAACTGAAAATGATTAAATCGTTATTTCACATAATCATCGAATGGCAAAAGTATAAACCGGTACATCGGGATGTCACACAGTGCACGAACTGTTTGAACTACGGCCATGGAGCGAGGAATTGCCACATGAAAAGTCAGTGCGGGAAATGTGCCGAACCACACAATACCAACGATTGCCTACTAGATGACATCGCTGTAAAATGTGTGAACTGTGATGGCGACCATCCATCTACTAGCAAATCGTGTCCCAAACGTGCTGAGTTCACAAAAATTCAACAACAGGCGTCCAGTAAACAATCAACGCGCAAGAATGTTCCACAGAAGGATGAAATTAATTTCCCACGGCTCCCACCGAAGAGGGATATTCCGAATTTGCCGCCACTTCCTCGCAGCAATATAAAAGATTCAGCCGCTGGATCACAAAAAGAATCTTCCTCAAAAATCCCTCCTGGATGGGGCAATAATCAACCACAAGCAGAGGATGACTCTGGTGATTTATTCTCTGCTGAACAACTGATCGTCATTTTTGAAACAATGACAACAAAACTTCGAAACTGCAGAACGCGGTTAGATCAAATCAACGCCTTAGGCAAATTCATCATCGAATATGCATTCCTTTCGTGACCGTCGTATCGATCGGATGGTAGATTGCATTAGAGCAGCTGTGCGTTAATACATTCTAATCCGTTTCAAGGTCATTTAATATCAGATCTTTTGTTCGTGAGCTTCTGCAGTAGATTAATACAGTATAAACAATAAATACCGTTAGACAGTGCCGGGTGCTATTGTGTTAAAACAATAAGAACAGTGAACCGACGTTTAGTGTGGTGCCGTGAACCGGTGCTGTGTGCATATTAATTCTCGGAGGTCGTTGTAACTAAAGCTTGGCCTCAGCGGCCGAGTTAATACGAATCATTAGCTAAGTATTATATTTTTTCCCTTCGTGTCCCCTGCCCCCCGAAGATAAAATGGAAACAGATTTTAAATCTGCTCCAAATAGTAAGACTCACCTGGTAAAACAGTATCCCGAAGAACCTTCACCCTCGGCCGGCCTTTATGTGGTTTATTTTCGGACCAAAGAGAAGAATAAACCGCTTAATATTTTGAAAATATCTAAAGATTTGGCGTCGAAATATACAACATTGAAATTTATCTCAAAAGTTCGTCCCGATAAGCTCAGGGTCTCGTTGACCAGTCTGAAACATGCTAATGAGATCGCTCGAAACGATCACTTTACGCGGGACTACCGCGTTTATATACCAGCTCGCGAAGTCGAGATAGACGGAGTGATCACGGATCCAAGTCTGAAATGCGAGGACATTCTCAAACATGGGGTCGGATGTTTTAAAGATCCCTTGTCAAGATACTGGACTGCAAACGTTAGCATTCAGTATCGATCGCCGCGGATGGGACAAAGTCTTATCCCCACTCGGACTCGTATAGGGTGACCTTCTCCGGCTCGGCTTTGCCGAAATTCGTTCTCCTGGACAGGGTTCGTCTACCTGTACGACTTTTCGTACCACGGGTAATGAATTGCACTAGTTGTCAACAACTAGGACACACAGCTTCCCATTGTGGAAATCGGCCCCGCTGCTCGAAGTGTGGAGAGAGTCATGCGGATGGCGTTTGCGATAGAGACATTGAAAAGTGTCTTTACTGTGGGGCGGCCCCGCATGACCTCACAGCATGTTCTGCGTATAAATTGCGTGGAGATCATTTGAAACGATCTCTCAAGCAACGATCAAACCGCTCGTTCGCAGAAATGCTGAAAATCGCCACACCACCTGAACAGAACCCCTACACCTGCTTGTCTGCGGACGATTGCGACTATGACGATCCTCAAGAAGGTACATCTTCAACTGTCCCTCGTAGTTTTAGGAAGAGGAAAAATATATCATCTCCTAAACTCCCTAGCAAGGGTTCGAAGATATCTCTTGAAAGCCCTCCAAAAGTAACAGCAGAAGGAAGTGTTGGTAAAAAAAGGCGGGTGGGTAATGTCAAAGACATAACTGGATGTCGTGAATACGAAAACAAATGACATGTTCCTTAACACTTCCGAAAATCAAATAGTTGATCAATTGTATGAATTATGCAAGCATTCCCCTTTTCCACATTTTTCGCAAAAACAAAGAAGGCTTCACTTGATCTCGATTACTGTGAATTTCACACAGCGAAAAGTGCAAGAATCTAACCAAACTGTTCTACATTTGCACTAAACTGAGGATATTTTCTTTCGATTTGCGAACAACACATCCTAATAGTTCTTCAGAAAACTTTTAGAGCCATTAGAACGGCTGATTTTTTATAATGCTTTCCAACGATGCTTATTCATCCATCGAAATGACTGGCAGCTGTGACGTAATCACTCTTATCGGAAGCGAAACTAGCTTTGCAAACGGCACAAAATACATCTGCTCGCATTGGCGATAGAATCCAAACTGATTAGATTTTTGTTAGGAGCTTTCTTTTACGTGATTTCGTTTGTAGCATTTTCACTAATGGGCGGTCCTAACGGCTATAAAAATAGTCGCATACAGAATATTAATGTCGATTATTTTATTTCGCATTTGCAAATTTATTGAAAAAAAAAACTATCAATATGCTGTAGGGATTCATTTCCAGCATTCAGAAGGGACAAATTGCGTAATTCTCTACGATATTAAACTCGGAACATTTTTCGCAAAAAAAAGCTTCACTTGATCTCGATTACTGTGAATTTCACACAGCGAAAAGTGCACAAATCTAACCAAATTGTTCTTGATTTGCACTAAACTGAGGATAATTACCTGCGGTTTGCGAAAAACAAATCCTAATAGTTCTTTAGGAAAATTTTAGAGCCATTAGAACGGCTGATTTTTTATAATGCTCTCCAACGTTGCTTTTTCATCCATCGAAATGACTGGCAGCTGTGACGTAATCGCTCTTGTCGAAAGCGAAACTAGCTGTGCAGACGACACAAAACACATCTGCTCGCAGTGGCGATAGAATCCAAACTGATTCAATTTTTGTTAAGAGTTTCCTTTATGTGATTTCGTTTGTAGCTTTTTCACTAATGGGCGGTCCTAACGGCTATAAAAATAGCCGCATACAGAATTTTTATGTCGATTATTTCATTTCGGATTTGCATAATTTATTGAAAAAAAACTATCAATATGCTGTAGGGATTCATTTCCAGCATTCAGAAGGGTCAAATTGCGTAATTCTCTACGATATTAAACTCGGAACATTTTTCGCAAAAAAAGGCTTCACTTGATCTCGATTACTGTGAATTTCACACAGCGAAAAGTGCACAAATCTAACCAAATTGTTCTTGATTTGCACTAAACTGAGGATAATTACCTGCGATTTGCGAAAAACAAATCCTAATAGTTCTTTAGAAAAATTTTAGAGCCATTAGAACGGCTGATTTTTTATAATGCTCTCCAACGTTGCTTTTTCATCCATCGAAATGACTGGCAGCTGTGACGTAATCGCTCTTGTCGAAAGCGAAACTGGCTGTGCAGACGACACAAAACACATCTGCTCGCAGTGGCGATAGAATCCAAACTGATTCAATTTTTGTTAAGAGATTTCCTTTTATTTGATTTCGTTTGTAGCTTTTCCACTAATGGGCGGTCCTAACGGCTATAAAAATAGCCGCATACAGAATTTTTATGTCGATTATTTCATTTCGGATTTGCAAAATTTTTTGAAAAAAACTATCAATATGCTGTAGGGATTAATTTCCAGCATTCAGAAGGGTCAAATTGCGGAATTCTCTACGATATTAAACTCGGAACATTTTTCTCAAAAAAAGGCTTCACTTGATCTCGATTACTGTGAATTTCACACAGCGAAAAGTGCACAAATCTAACCAAATTGTTCTTGATTTGCACTAAACTGAGGATAATTACCTGCGATTTGCGAAAAACAAATCCTAATAGTTCTTTAGAAAAATTTTAGAGCCATTAGAACGGCTGATTTTTTATAATGCTCTCCAACGTTGCTTTTTCATCCATCGAAATGACTGGCAGCTGTGACGTAATCGCTCTTGTCGAAAGCGAAACTAGCTGTGCAGACGACACAAAACACATCTGCTCGCAGTGGCGATAGAATCCAAACTGATTCAATTTTTGTTAAGAGATTTCCTTTTATGTGATTTCGTTTGTAGCTTTTTCACTAATGGGCGGTCCTAACGGCTATAAAAATAGCCGCATATAGAATTTCAATGTCGATTATTTCATTTCGGATTTGCATAATTTATTGAAAGAGACTATCAATATGCTGTAGGGATTCGTTTCTAGCATTCAGAAGGACCAAATTGAGGAACTCACTACGATATTCACCACTTTTGGAAACATTTTTCTTGAACGATTTGTTGTACAGCAGCAGCTATTTTCTTCTCTTCCTCAGAACGCGTTCTGATTGGCTGGTGTTGACATGGGTCAAATGAGATAGGTTTTTCAATAGTGTACTATTGAAATACTTCAATGCTCTTGCTATACACGTTTAAGTTGAAAAATTTCGATTCTATTGGTAGTTAGATTATATAAATCCTTCCACAGATCACTGAGCTATGAGCTTTCAAAATACGAGAAAGGCAAACGCGCCATATGAATTATCCTCTTTGATACTCGTTTATACCAAACATTTCAGAAAAGTTTAATTTTGAACTATTTGAGATTATGTCACACAACTGAAAATTTTATCATAAAATTGTGATCATATTTCCGATGGCATGTAGCAAAAATTATGTTGATTCGTTAGATACAACAAGAGATATTCACGATCAAAAACTTATCACTCTCTCAGAGGGTAAATTTTGAAAAGGCACCCCATAGTAAAGTAAGTCGTATTCACGACAAAAAACTATCAATATGCTGTAGGGATTCATTTCCAGCATTCAGAAGGGACAAATTGCGTAATTCTCTACGATATTAAACTCGGAACATTTTTCGCAAAAAAAAGCTTCACTTGATCTCGATTACTGTGAATTTCACACAGCGAAAAGTGCACAAATCTAACCAAATTGTTCTTGATTTGCACTAAACTGAGGATAATTACCTGCGGTTTGCGAAAAACAAATCCTAATAGTTCTTTAGGAAAATTTTAGAGCCATTAGAACGGCTGATTTTTTATAATGCTCTCCAACGTTGCTTTTTCATCCATCGAAATGACTGGCAGCTGTGACGTAATCGCTCTTGTCGAAAGCGAAACTAGCTGTGCAGACGACACAAAACACATCTGCTCGCAGTGGCGATAGAATCCAAACTGATTCAATTTTTGTTAAGAGTTTCCTTTATGTGATTTCGTTTGTAGCTTTTTCACTAATGGGCGGTCCTAACGGCTATAAAAATAGCCGCATACAGAATTTTTATGTCGATTATTTCATTTCGGATTTGCATAATTTATTGAAAAAAAACTATCAATATGCTGTAGGGATTCATTTCCAGCATTCAGAAGGGTCAAATTGCGTAATTCTCTACGATATTAAACTCGGAACATTTTTCGCAAAAAAAGGCTTCACTTGATCTCGATTACTGTGAATTTCACACAGCGAAAAGTGCACAAATCTAACCAAATTGTTCTTGATTTGCACTAAACTGAGGATAATTACCTGCGATTTGCGAAAAACAAATCCTAATAGTTCTTTAGAAAAATTTTAGAGCCATTAGAACGGCTGATTTTTTATAATGCTCTCCAACGTTGCTTTTTCATCCATCGAAATGACTGGCAGCTGTGACGTAATCGCTCTTGTCGAAAGCGAAACTGGCTGTGCAGACGACACAAAACACATCTGCTCGCAGTGGCGATAGAATCCAAACTGATTCAATTTTTGTTAAGAGATTTCCTTTTATTTGATTTCGTTTGTAGCTTTTCCACTAATGGGCGGTCCTAACGGCTATAAAAATAGCCGCATACAGAATTTTTATGTCGATTATTTCATTTCGGATTTGCAAAATTTTTTGAAAAAAACTATCAATATGCTGTAGGGATTAATTTCCAGCATTCAGAAGGGTCAAATTGCGGAATTCTCTACGATATTAAACTCGGAACATTTTTCTCAAAAAAAGGCTTCACTTGATCTCGATTACTGTGAATTTCACACAGCGAAAAGTGCACAAATCTAACCAAATTGTTCTTGATTTGCACTAAACTGAGGATAATTACCTGCGATTTGCGAAAAACAAATCCTAATAGTTCTTTAGAAAAATTTTAGAGCCATTAGAACGGCTGATTTTTTATAATGCTCTCCAACGTTGCTTTTTCATCCATCGAAATGACTGGCAGCTGTGACGTAATCGCTCTTGTCGAAAGCGAAACTAGCTGTGCAGACGACACAAAACACATCTGCTCGCAGTGGCGATAGAATCCAAACTGATTCAATTTTTGTTAAGAGATTTCCTTTTATGTGATTTCGTTTGTAGCTTTTTCACTAATGGGCGGTCCTAACGGCTATAAAAATAGTCGCATATAGAATTTCAATGTCGATTATTTCATTTCGGATTTGCATAATTTATTGAAAGAGACTATCAATATGCTGTAGGGATTCGTTTCTAGCATTCAGAAGGACCAAATTGAGGAACTCACTACGATATTCACCACTTTTGGAAACATTTTTCTTGAACGATTTGTTGTACAGCAGCAGCTATTTTCTTCTCTTCCTCAGAACGCGTTCTGATTGGCTGGTGTTGACATGGGTCAAATGAGATAGGTTTTTCAATAGTGTACTATTGAAATACTTCAATGCTCTTGCTATACACGTTTAAGTTGAAAAATTTCGATTCTATTGGTAGTTAGATTATATAAATCCTTCCACAGATCACTGAGCTATGAGCTTTCAAAATACGAGAAAGGCAAACGCGCCATATGAATTATCCTCTTTGATACTCGTTTATACCAAACATTTCAGAAAAGTTTAATTTTGAACTATTTGAGATTATGTCACACAACTGAAAATTTTATCATAAAATTGTGATCATATTTCCGATGGCATGTAGCAAAAATTATGTTGATTCGTTAGATACAACAAGAGATATTCACGATCAAAAACTTATCACTCTCTCAGAGGGTAAATTTTGAAAAGGCACCCCATAGTAAAGTAAGTCGTATTCACGACAAAAACGAAAAGAAGAAGCCAAAAGCTCCTAGTTCCGGAGACTTGAAATCGGAGAAAAAATATCCAACACTTCCGGGGACACCCAAAACCCCGAAAATCCCCAAGGAACCAGAAAGCACATCAAGTGCTGAACTTGTAAAATTCAGTGACATTGTGGACTTTATATTTTCCGTCTTCAACATTTCTGACCCCCTAAAAGGTATTTTGATGACTTTCCTGCCAAAAGTTAAAATATTTTTGATGCAGCTGACTGCAAAATGGCCCCTCCCCTCAGCAATCGTTTCCTTCAATGGCTAATTTTTCGAACGAGGTCAAGGAATCGATCACTATTTTACAGTGGAACTGTAGAAGTATCATCCCGAAAATAGATCCTTTTAAATACTTAGTAAATAATCTGAAATGTGACGCATTTGCATTGTGCGAAACTTGGTTAACTTCTGATGTATCACTAAACTTCCACGATTTTAACATTATTCGCCTTGATCGAGATAATCCCTACGGAGGAGTACTTTTGGGGATCAAAAAGTGCTATTCCTTCTTTCGAAATAACCTCCCCTCGATATCAGGTATTGAAGTTGTCGCATGTCACGTCACAATTAAAGGCAAGGACCTTTGTATTGCTTCCATCTATATTCCCCCTAGAGCCTCAGTTGGGTACCACTGGCTCAGCAGTATCATGCAACTTCTTCCCGCACCGACAGGAGACTTTAACTCTCACGGTACGGGATGGGGTTGTCTTCATGATGATAACAGATCAGCTATGATCCATGATATTTGCGACAACTTCAATATGACAATCTTGAATACGGGAGAAATGACACGAATTCCCGCACCACCAGCAAGACCAAGTGCGCTGGACTTATCCCTTTGCTCGACATCGCTACGGTTGGATTGCACGTGGAAGGTAATCCCTGATCCACACGGTAGCGATCATCTGCCTATCGTAATTTCAATCGCCTGCGGATTAAAACCATCGGAAACAATCAATGTTTTGTATTGTATTTTGTATGACCTCACACGAAATATTGATTGGAAATGCTACGCAATATCGATATCTGAGAAACTAGAAACAACACAAGAACTTCCTCCGGAGGAAGAGTATACGTTTATGGCTAGCTTGATTCTCGACACTGCGATTCAAGCTCAGACGAAACGTATACCCGGCGCGAATACTAACATTCGTCCTCCCAACCCGTGGTGGGACAAAGAGTGCTCATCACTAAACGCGGAAAGATCTTTAGCATTCGAAAAGTTCAGAAAATATGGAACTCCTGATAATTATAGAAATTACGCAGCGCTAGATAAGCAAATGAAGAACTTAGTTGAAGCAAAGAAACTAGGTTACTGGCGACGGTTTGTTGACGGATTAACAAAAAAAACATCGATGAGCACTCTTTGGAACACAGCCCGACGAATGCGCAACCAAAACACATCGAACGAAAGCGAGGAATATTCTAACCGCTGGATATTCGATTTCGCTAAAAAAGTATGTCCTGATTCTGTTCCGGAACAGAAGATATCCCGCGCCGCGACTTCGAATACAAACGAAACACCGTTTTCGATGGTAGAGTTCTCACTTGCGCTCTTGTCGTGTAACAATAAGGCCCCGGGGTTAGACAGAATTAAATTCAACTTGTTGAAAAATCTTCCTGACTCTGCCAAAAGGCGCTTGCTGAATTTACAAGTTCCTCGAGGGTAATATTGTTCCACACGACTGGAGACAAGTGAGAGTTATCGCCATTCAAAAACCTGGGAAACCAGCCTCCGATCACAATTCGTATCGGCCGATTGCTATGCTTTCCTGTATCCGGAAGTTGTTCGAAAAAATGATTCTCTTCCGTCTAGACAATTGGGTCGAGACCAATGGTTTACTTTCAGATACACAATTCGGCTTCCGCAGGGGTAAAGGAACGAACGATTGTCTTGCGTTGCTCTCAACCGAAATTCAAATGGCATTTGCTCGTAAAGAACAAATGGCATCAGTATTTCTAGATATCAAGGGGGCTTTTGATTCAGTTTCTATAAATATCCTATCTAAGAAGCTGCACCAGCATGGTCTTTCGCCGGATTTGAACACCTTTTTATATAATCTATTGTCCGAGAAACACATGTATTTTGCACATGGTGATTTGTCGACAATACGATTCAGTTACATGGGTCTTCCTCCGGGCTCATGCTTAAGCCCCCTTTTATACAACTTTTACGTAAACAACATTGATGAATGTATCAACACATCTTGCACGCTAAGACAACTTGCCGACGACAGCGTTGTGTTCATTATAGGACCCAAAGCTGCCGATCTCCAATCACCATTACAAGATACCCTCGACAACTTGTCGACATGGGCTCTTCAAATGGGTATAGAGTTCTCTACGGAGAAAACTGAGCTGGTCGTATTTTCAAGAAAGCGAGAACCAGCACAATTACAGCTTCAACTAGGGGGTGAAACCATAGCTCAGGTCTTCACATTTAAATATCTCGGGGTCTGGTTCGACTCCAAAGGCACCTGGGGATGTCACATTAGGTATCTGAAACAAAAATGCCAGCAGAGATTCAATTTTCTTCGCACAATAACCGAAACTTGGTGGGGTGCAAACCCAGGAGACCTGATCAGGCTGTACCAAACAACGATATTGTCCGTAATGGAATATGGATGCTTCTGCTTCCGATCCGCCGCGAACACCCATTTCATTAAACTGGAAAGAATTCAGTATCGTTGTTTGCGTATTGCCTTAGGATGCATGCAGTCGACTCATGCGATGAGTCTTGAAGTGCTTGCGGGCGTCTTACCGTTGAAAAATCGATTCTGGGATCTCTCATATCGATTGTTAATCCGATGCGATATCTTAAATCCGATGGTGATTTAAAACTTCGAAAGGCTTATCGAGCTCAATTCTCAGACCCATTTTATGTCCTTGTATTTTGATTACATGTCTCAGAATATTAACCCTTCTTCGTTTGTTCCCAACCGTGCTCATTCCTTGGATATTTTTAATTCTACTGTGTTTTTCGACACATCCATGAAAGAAGAAATTCGTGGAATCCCGGATCACGTACGCCCTCAAGTGGCCCCAAATATTTTTTATAATAAATTCAGAACAGTCAACTGTGAAAAGATGTTTTACACTGACGGATCAAACATCAACAGGTCCACAGGCTTCGGAATCTTCAATCAGAACATCACCGCTTCGTACAAACTCAGTGATCCGGCTTCAGTCTACGTCGCAGAATTAGCTGCTATTCAGTACACCCTTGAGATCATTGAAACCTTGCCCAAAGACCATTACTTCATTGTCACGGACAGTCTAAGCTCAATAGAAGCTCTCCGGGCAATGAAACCAGGAAAGTATCCCCCATATTTCTTGGGGAAAATATGGGAACATTTGAGAACTTTATCTGAACGGTCTTATTTAATATCGTTAGTCTGGGTCCCTTAGCATTGTTCCATTCCGGGCAATGAAAAGGCAGACTCATTGGCTAAGGTGGGCGCATTAGAAGGTGATATTTATGAAAGACCAATCTGCTTCAATGAATTTTTCAGTATCTCTCGTCAGAAAACTCTCGAAAGTTGGCAAACGTTGGCGAACTGGGACGATGGCTGCATTCCATTATCCCTAAGGTATCGACAAAACCTTGGTTCAGGGGGATGAACGTGAGTCGTGACTTCATTCGTGTGATGTCTCGGCTCATGTCAAACCATTACACATTCAACGCGCATCTCCGGCGTATTGGAATCGTGGAGAGCGGTCTCTGCGCTTGTGGTGACGGTTATCAGGACATCGAGCATGTCGTATGGACGTGTACGGAGTATCGCCAGGTCTTTATTAAAGGACTCCCTAAGGGCCCGAGGTAGACCACCTGAAGTTCCGGACCGAGATATGTTGGCTAGTCGGGATATCTCTTATATGCTTCTTATATACCAGTACCTCAAACACATTAATATCCAAGTGTAATCTGTTATACCTCGCTCAGAAAGTATGATCTCCACCTACAGGTTCGACACTAACATCCGCCCGATTCTCTCGATCACCGCCCATGTCCACCATCTTCATTGGAACTAACAAGATCTTTTTTTATCACTAACTTTTCGTTCCCCCTTTCCATGTCTCTTCACCATCTCGATGGCAACTAATTAGATCTCTGTAGTTTTCAGATATTTTGTTGCCATACCTGCCGAATACCACCTAAAAGCTTTTTTCAAAATTTCTAGACGACATAATCTAATGATACTATTCTAGTTTTAAGAATAAAAAAAAATCATAGAATATGCAATATAATGAGTTGGTTATAGTAAATTGGAATGCTTGCTCACTCAAGAGCAAAACTGCAGAATTGTCCGACTTTCTTCAAGAGAAGAATGCCGATATTGCTATTTTAACTGAAACTCATCTTAAACCTGAAATTTCTATTTTCATTTTCAATTATAGGATTCACAGGCTCGACAGGACAGCTACCAGAGGAGTTGCCATTGCCGTTAAACGATCCATTCAGCACAGGCTTCTGTCAGCCTTTAAATTGCGACTTGTTTGCAAAGTTCTTTGCTTCGGTATTTGCTGGAAATACTGCCTCTGATATCGAAGCTAAGGTTGCAGCGTTGGATGTTCCTGAGAACTTAGTGCACATCGACACTTTCGATATTACTCCTGAAATGGTTGTTGCAGCGGCAAAGAAATTGAAACGTTCATTCTCGATCGGGCCTGATGGTATACCAGCAGCAGTCTACAGCAATTGTGCAACTGTTTTAGCCGTTCCTCTCTGCTTGATATTCAATAGATCATTTGAGGAAGGAATCTTCCCGATAATTTGGAAGCAGTCTTATATGTTTCCCGTGTACAAAACCGGTGATCGTAACAATGTAAGGAACTACCGTGGTATAACGAATTTGTCTGCTGCTTCAAAACTCTTCGAAATAATAGTGAGCAATGAGTTGTTCTCTCGTACAAAACATTACATCTCAGTTGATCAACACGGCTTTATGCCCGGGCGTTCGGTCAGTACTAATCTTCTGGATTTTACCTCGACCTGTATTTCACGTTTGGAGGAAAAAGTACAAATTGATGCCGTATATACTGATCTAAAAGCGGCATTCGACCGAATTGATCACCGTATTCTTTTGTGCAAGTTATCGCGTCTGGGCGCAACACAAAAGTTCATTGACTGGCTTTGCTCTTACTTACGTAGAGTCTTACGAGTCAAGCTTGATTCCTGTATGTCATCCTCGTTCTCGAACATATCAGGTGTACCTCAAGGCAGCAACTTGGGTCCACTTCTGTTCTCGCTGTTTTTTAATGACGCTATTTTGCTGCTCGATAGTGGCTGCAAATTAGTTTACGCCGACGATTTGAAACTTTACCTTGAGGTACGCTCTATTGACGACTGCGTGCGTCTTCAAAAGCTTCTGGATAAATTTGTTACCTGGTGTCGAAGGAACTGGCTTATCGTCAGCATAGCAAAATGTCAGGTCATAACATTCCACCGAATTTTGAATCCATTACTTTTTGACTATAAAATTGACGGACAAACGCTTCAAAGAGTTGATCGTGTTAATGACCTTGGTGTTTTGTTGGATTCCAAACTAACTTTTAATTTACATCGTTCCACACTAATTACAAAAGCGACTCGACAATTAGGATTTATTGCTAAGATCGGACGTGATTTTAAGGATCCACATTGTTTGAAGGCATTATACTGCTCGCTAGTTCGGCCTATACTTGAAAATGCTAGCATAGTTTGGAGTCCGTATCAACTAGCTTGGAGTTTACGAATTGAACGTGTGCAGAAAAGATTTGTTCGATTTGCTCTAAGGAATCTACCCTGGCAAAATCCGCTAGATCTTCCACCGTATCCCGATCGCTGCCGTCTGATTGGTTTGGACACACTGGAACGGCGCAGAAAAATTCAGCAAGCAATTATTGTTGCGAAAATAGTAAACGGCGATATTGACTCTTCGAAGCTTTTATCGAGTCTTGATTTCCGTGCTTCACAACGATCGCTACGTTCCACTGGTTTACTTCAACCGAGATTTCACCGAACGACGTTTGGATTCTATGAACCGATAACAGCATGCATCAGAACATTTGGGACTGTTGAACATCTCTTCGATTTCGGCGAACCTACACATAAATTTGCGCAGAAAGTGTTACGTTCCACTATTTTATAACTTGACTACATTATATTCATTAAGACCTTTTATTGTCGGATGAATTAGAGAAAAATAAATAAAAAAAATAAATAAATTGCAACTCATAGAAGCCATCGGAATTGATGGCATGAGCGTGGGGAAACAAAAGACAGAATCGAGACGGATTCGTACTTGCCGAAGATTACCAAGCTGGACAATACAACATCCTCGCTCCGGATCAACCAACGCGACTTTTCAGATCGGGAGTTCATTACATTTTGTATATATTCATCAGCAACATCGCCATAGACTCCGTTTGTCTTCAACGAGCTATCTTCCGACCACTTTCCAGTAATATTGACGTTGGGATCTTCATCAGAAACAGTGCCTATTTAACCTCGGAGGAACTATTATCGCACCGATTGGGTCCAATTTCAACAAATCGCCGACCGACTTATTAATATCGATCTGGCACTTGATTCCCCGATGGAAATCGATGCGGCGCTATCCTCCTTCCAGCATTTAATCACAGTTGCTCGTGATAGGACGGTTCCAGTACAATATATGCCGAGTTCCTCTCTTCAAATCGACAGGGTCACCAAGAAACTCATCCGACTTCGAAATATCTACCGGAGGCAGTATCAACGAACTGGCATTCTAGATAGGAAGACTTCTTATAACAACTTAACTAGGATAATCCAGGAAAGGATATCTGAGCTTCGCAACAGGAACTTCCAGCAAAAGCTTCGAGAAATTCTCCCACATTCAAAGCCCTTCTGGTCCTTAACGAAGGTGCTTAAGAAAAAACCGAAGCCTATTCCTCCTCTGATGTCACCCCAGGACGCAGCTGAAGGAATACCTTTATTCACACCAGTAGAGAAGGCAAATGCGCTAGGCCAGCAGTTTGTGTGTTCTCACAATTTAAGACTTAACATTGTAAGTTAACATGAAAGAGTTGTTGCAGATAGCGTAGCTGAGGTTGAACAATCAGACAGCTTAGTTACTGAGGAAAGTAGAGTCACTGCGAATGAGCTGATGGCTATTGTGAAAAAATCCAAAAATATGAAGGCTCTCGGTTTCGACAGTACATTCAACATTGAGCTGAAACATTTGAGTATTCGCTCCTTTGTCTTCTTAGCTAAAATTTTTAACAGGTGCTGGGAGCTTGGTTACTTCCCTTCAAAGTGGAAGCTGGCTAGAGTTATCCCAGTTTTGAAACCGGGGAAAGGTCCTTCCTTTTCCAAGAGCTATCGGCCCATCAGCTTACTCTCTGCCCTATCCAAGCTGTTTGAAAAGTCAATACAAAGGCGAATTCTTGCTTTCGCAGAAGAACAGGATATATTACAGGAAGAACAGTTTGGGTTCCGGAAAGGAAGATCCACCATCCATCAACTCACAAGGGTTAACAACGTTATACAGCAAAACAAATCAGTGTCCAAAACGACTACCATGGCAATATTGGATATTGAAAAGGCATTCGATAATGTGTGGCACGATGGCCTGGTGTGCAAACTGCATCGGTATAATTTTCCCATGTATCTTATTAAAATTATCAAAAATTATCTTGCAGATAGAGCATTCCAGGTTTCTCTGAATAAGGCACTTTCAGAAAGATTTACTATTTCTGCTGGTGTACCCCAGGGAAGAATCCTAGGTCCCATTCTATACAACATTTTTACATCAGACATCCCACCTCTTCCGAGTGGAGGTGTTCTGTCACAATTTGCTGATGATACTACCATTCTTTACAAAGGTCGTGTCATTAATGCTCTGAAGAATAAACTACAGACAGGTCTGGTCGCTTTAACGGAATATTTCACAAGCAAGAAAATTGTGATCAATGCTGCAAAAACTCAGGTCATCTTGTTTCCACATTCAAGATCTCCAAAACTTGTTCCATCAGACGAGGGCCGAATACGATTCGGTGATGAGGTCATTCAATGATCCGATGAAGTTATCTATCTAGGACTCACCTTTGACAGAAATCTGATATTCAGGTCACATGTTGACAAAATCGTTCAAAAATGCAGCATACTCATTAGGTCTCTATATCCGCTGATTTGTAGAACATCTAAACTGTGCCTGAAGAATCAGATGGCTGTCTATAAACAAATCATCTACCCCGCAATTGAATACGCAGTCCCTGTTTGGTGGGGCTGTGCACGAACACACAAACTTAGGCTTCAGCATATTCAAAGTAGGATCTTAAATATGATTCTAAATCTACCCCCTTGGACAAGGACTAGGAAGTACATGAGATTACTTCCCTTCATATACTAGAACAAAAATTCGAACAATACTGCACGAAATTTGAAGAGATGTGCTCAATCTCTGAAATTCAAATAATTCAAAATTTGTACGTATTAGGTTAGGGATAGTTATAATTAGGTAGATATTTTATTAATAATTAAAATAAATATTATGATTAAACATTAGTATGTAAAACAAGAGTAACTAAAACACCTATTATTAATAACGAATCGTATGAACAACAAAGATGAAAGGCCAAAGGGTCAAAACACTTGTACTGTAAAATGTTGATGTAATACACAAAAATAAGATTAATAAACAGATATTTATGCAAATGCATGCGAAAAAAAATGAGAAATAGCGTCATTTAAGTTAAAGCAGCTACTCTGAACGTACGAGACACCGTCAGCTAGATGGCACCGAAAACCGGTAGAAAGGCAGATTTGTACCGTCACTAACACATTCAATTACGAACGGCAATGCGAAAGCGAATGTGATGATGTTGAACACACCTTTATACTAGTATGGGGTCGTGTGAAAATATGCCATGCGATACAGTGTTGCCATATATACAGGTTAATCTGTATTTTATTCATACATACATATATGTACAGAATAATCTGCATTATTATTAATATTATCATTATTATTATTATTATTATTATTATTATTATTATTATTATTATTATTATTATTATTATTATTATTATTATTATTATTATTATTATTATTATTATTATTATTATTATTATTATTATTATTATTATTATTATTATTATTATTATTATTATTATTATTATTATTATTATTATTATTATTATTATTATTATTATTATTATTATTATTTATATTACTATCACTATTATTATTAAAATGACTCTTGCATACCGAAGATCGTCGATACATTTCAGACCAGGCCATTGGACAAGGACTAGTGAAGTACATGAGAGGGCCTCCCTGGATATACTAGAACAAAAATTCGAACAATACTGCACGAAATTTGAAGAGAGGTGCTCAATCTCTGAAATTCAAATAATTCAAAATTTGTACGTATTAGGTTAGGGATAGTTATAAGTAGGTAGATATTTTATTAATAATTCAAATAAATATTATGATTAAACATTAGTATGTAAAACAAGAGTAACTAAAACACCTATTATTAATAACGAATCGTATGAACAACAAAGATGAAAGGCCAAAGGGTCAAAACACTTGTACTGTAAAATGTTGATGTAATTCACAAAAATAAGATTAATAAACAGATATTTATGCAAATGCATGCGAAAAAAAAATGAGAAATAGCGTCATTTAAGTTAAAGCAGCTACTCTGAACGTACGAGACACCGTCAGCTAGATGGCACCGAAAACCGGTAGAAAGGCAGATTTGTACCGTCACTAACACATTCAATTACGAACGGCAATGCGAAAGCGAATGTGATGATGTTGAACACACCTTTATACTAGTATGGGGTCGTGTGAAAATATGCCATGCGATACAGGGTTGCCATATATACAGGTTAATCTGTATTTTATTCATACATACATATATGTACAGAATAATCTGCATTATTATTAATAATATTATTATTATTATTATTATTATTATTATTATTATTATTATTATTATTATTATTATTATTATTATTATTATTATTATTATTATTATTATTATTATTATTATTATTATTATTATTATTATTATTGTTATTATTATTATTATTATTATTATTATTACTATCACATTTCAGACCAGGCCATTGCAATTGTTTCGTACTGAAATTTCGAGAAGAATCAGATATCTTCGAACTTCATAGCTTCAATAAAAATAAACTACAAATTTGTCGTACCTAGCCTCCTATATTGGCAAATTAAAAAGGAATTGTTTCAAGTTTGGAATATATAGTTGTAGAATAGAAGCTGTTTAATGTAACTAATCTGTACTTTAATATAGGTGCATCGCTTCAAACTCTATTAGTGAAAAAGGGGAAAGCTTGCACAATTTATACAATCAATCAACTAACTGATATTCAGAAAGTGATGGGAGCGTGCCAGTTTTTTCGTATTCACGACATCCAGTTATGTCTCTGACATTACCCACCCGCCTTTTATTTCTTTAGTTGACCATTATGTTTCCCCCCGAATCATTTGTTTCTGCGCGGGAGTAGTTTCACTATGTCTAATTTAAATCCTCCAAGCGTTCCTTTGCCGAGATGGTTAAGAGTGCCACCCCTTGTAAACAGACAACGAATCCATATGCCTGCTTGTCAACTGACGAGCGCGATTCCGATGACCCTTTAGAAGGTCGATCTTCGGCGGTCCCTCATAGCTATAGAAAAAGAACAAACAAATCCTCTCATAAGCTCCCTAGTAAGGGTTCGAAGGTGTCTTCCGAAGGGTTTCGAAAAGTGACAGCTAATGGGAATCGTGGCAAAACCACCGAAAACATATTGGAAGCAGTTGACTGCAAATTGGCCCCTTCTCTCAGCGATTGTATCTTTCGATGGCTAAATCAAATCATCACGGATCTAATCACTGTTTTACAGTGGAATTGCAGAAATATCATCCCAAAAATAGATTCATTCAAATTTCTAGTAAACAATCTGAAATGTGACGCATTTTCATTGTGCGAAACTTGGCTAACTTCTGAAATACCCTTAAACTTCCTCGATTTTAACATTATTCGCGTGGATCGAGATAATCCCTACGGAGGAGCACTTTTGGGGATCAAAAAGTGCTATTTTTTATCGAATTAACCTCCCCTCGATACCAAGTATTGAAGTTTCCGCATGTCATGTTACAATCAAAGGTAAGGACCTTTGTATTGCTTCCATCTACAGTCCTCTTAGAGCCTTGGTTGGGCATCGGCGGCTCAGTGATATCATAGCGCTCCTTCCCGCACCGATGTTGGTTTTAGGAGTCTTTAACATACACGGTACGGGATGGGGCTGTCTTCACGACGATAACAGATCAGCTATGATCCACGATATCTGCGACAACTTCAATATGACAATCTTGAATACGGGAGAAATGACACGAATTCCTGCACCACCAGCAAGACCAAGTGCGCTAGACTTATCTCCTTGCTCGACATCGCTACGGTTTGATTGCAGGTGGGAGGTAATTCCTGATCCCCACGGTAGCGATCATCTACCGATCATAATATCAATCACCAGCGGCTCAAAACCATCGAAGACAATCAATGTTTCGTATGACCTCACACGAAATATTGATTGGAATAGTTATGCGACCTCGATATCTGAGAAACTTGAAAGAACTCAACAACTTCCTCCGGAGAAAGAGTACCCTTTTTTGGCTGGCTTGATTCTCGACACCGCGACTCAAGCTCAGACGAAACGTGCACTCGGCGCGAAAACTAACATCCGTCCTCCCAACCCGTGGTGGGACAAAGAGTGCACAAATTTAAACGCGGAGAGAGCCTCCGCGTATAAAATATTCAGAAAAAATGGAACACCTGATAATTACAGGAATTACGCGGCATTAGATGTTAAAACTAAGAACTTGATTAGAGCCAAGAAACGCGGTTACTGGCGTCGGTTTATAGACGGCTTAACGAAAGAAACAGCCCTCTTTGGAACACAGCCCGACGAATGCGCAATCATAACACCACGAATGAATCAGGAATCAGAACAAATTCTCTCAAATGGCACGTTCCCCTTGATATTTGGAGATTTGTGCCTTGCCGTCAATTTGTTTCTAGCATAATTTTCCCGATATATAAGAGGGAAGGATTGAAAGGAAATGGTAAGGGTTGGACTAGGAGGAGGGAAAAATTGACGGCACAAAAACACATAAAAACAGAAGTAAATTCTGCACCCATAAGGGATGCTAAACAATCTGCTGGGGATCACATTTAGTGGAAGCAGAAGTAAATTCTGAACCTCTACGTGGTCCCGAATAGTCTGCTGTTAATAAAACCTCCAACCCCTGAGAGGATTTAGAGATCTTACAAATGCGACACCATTCTGAACTCCCGGAAGAATGCAGAACGATGTAGCCGGAGCGGACCGATCTTTTAAAAGCGCGTAGTTTTAGCGCCACTCCTTTCGGAGACTACCGCCATGTCGTAGATTGCCCGGATGAGACTGCACTAACGCAAGTCAAATAACAGAATCCTTCAAGAAGAATCCGGATCGGTCCAGCTAGGCACACTGACCTCGTCCCAGAACAGGTTCCAAGACCCTAAATAACCAAACTCACCTAGACTCAAAGTTCACCTTCCAAATCACCCGGTAGAAACTCTCCATGCCTAAAAGCTCATCATAGGCAGGGTCAATGTTGGTCACCAGATACCGCTACTAAAGTGGAAGAGATTATTCTTAACTGATTCAAATTTACCATGTGGTAAAGAAAGCGGACTCAACATAACCGAAGTGACGTGGAAACATTTCAGTCAACTAAAAACTCTATCTAGCTACACTAGCAAAAAACATTTATTTAACTTTAAGCATAGATTGTAATGTATTTATTAATTGGACATGATTGCACGGTAAGTATAATATATTTCTGCATGCTAATTTCTAGGCCTAGCTTTCTATTGTGTGCGTTTTCTTTCTCTCCCTATCTACTAGTTCGTTAGTGTGCTTTTTTTATCTCATTGTTCGACCCAACCAAAGGTTATGATGACATCTTCAGGAGCGGCAAGCGATGAATGGTAAAAGCTTGGACACCCGGGTGTAATTATTTGTGTGCGTTCCGGAGGGTGCTTCCGAGAACGCAGTCACATGTGCACATGGATCGTAAACGTGATCATTTCATGGACGCGCCCGTCTATAAGCGGGGTCCGAAAATCAATCCAGCGGTTATCAAATAATATCGGTTTCGGTATTTATGGACGTCGGGAACAATAAAGTAAAACGGAACGGACTCACCGACTCAGCGACTGATGGATGGTGATGCTGGGTTTACTGCAGAGCACGTGGGGAACGAGGGGATCCAAGTGCTATGAGCACTTCGCCCGAATCTGACCAGCTGAACAGGGCTTTTTGGATACTGCTGGTTATTCTGCCGGTCGAATGATCGGTGTTTAACCAACACGTGGCTTTCCTAAGGCCACCGGAAGATCACTTCCAATGGAGCGATGTTGTAGCGGATCGACTCCCTTCCGACGGAAAAACGTGCGTCGGGCAAATCTGTCCTCCAGGATGTGGCGAGTGACGCAGTCAGCGAACGGTGTCCAGCGAGCGTGCTTTCGTACGGATGATAACCTGAGAAATTGGATGGAACAAACGTGGTTGTTCGAACGGATCGTTAGCATAAAGCGGGTCTTTAATTTAATCACATTTTTACCTTATCTTTCTATCAGCACACAAATCTATTCCGCACACGATAAACTCACACACTTTATTTTCTGGCTATGTAAAAAAAATAGAAATTTATAGCCAACTGAAAAGAAAAACCACATCACTATTACCTTTGAACACTTTTTAATAAACGGAGCAAAATCGCGTCACTACCACTCTACTCAACGAACTGGGACAAAGTGATTGAGCCCTGTAATCCTCAGATTAGGGAAGAGAATCTCAACGTAAGCGGAAGTACGTCATTTCCCGAGAATTCTTCGGGATTACTCGGAATCTTGGGTCATTCAACTATTTAGTTCGTTCTAGCCCATGTCAGTATTCTATCTTTCTCTTTCCTTCAAACTAACTGAAAGGATTCTGTTCTTCGACTATGTTCGGCAATCTCACTCGGCTTAAAGAAGAGAGCGTGATCTTTTTCTACCAATGGTTGGACTGAAGGACGACCCGTTACAACGTATAAATGCAGGCGGATTTGATTTGAAATATATTGATGGGTAATTGACATGTGGATCTCATTTGCATCAATAACTACGGTCTACTCTATGTGGATGTTTGTTAATGAGTTTTGGAAGAATTGAATTTATATTGAAAACAATCAATTCAACAAAATAATAACACCAATTGATACATAAATAAATAAGTAAATAAATATATAAATAAGTAGGTAAATAAATGAATAAATTTATAAATAAGTAACTATCAAGTATTAAATACTTGAATAGTGTGCAACTGTTACATCACTCCATGCTAAAGTTACGAAAATTTAGTTGAATTGATTCAACTAAATTTTCGTAAGAAAATATCTTACGAATATTTTTTTTTTTTTATTTACAAAATATTAATTTTACTATAGGGATAATAATTCGATTCTATGAAAGTATATCGAACTATTCGGAGTCATATGTGTTCATCGTTAACTCGGGAGTCAACTCCACCTCTATTTCCAGATCATGTTCCATTACAGATCATGTCTGTTACTAACCTTCAACGTCGTGAGACTCTGGTCTTCAACAAATGTTCTAATACTTCCAATTAATCAAACTATCTCTTAGAAAAAAAATAACTTCATTGAGGAACATAAAACAAAAAAAACTAGGGGAAATTCTAATATTTCTGAATAACTGGTGACTATTAACATTGTGATCAGTTCTTCCTCACTGACTGCCGGTTACGCATGATTCTTCCCAATTCTATAAGCTTCCCAACACATACCTTATTAAAATGTACTTTCTGTCGAATTCATTCTAAATTCGATGAAAATACTACATTATCCATCACTAACTTATTTCCCGAAAAACTGGCTTATTCAGATTTGAAAACAACCCCAATCATTACGTTGAGCACAGAATTCTCCTTTGAATTTACCGCAAAGAACTGTTTCGTGAAGATTTGGCACCTCCCAAAGCTATACTAAAGGTAATTCGTCCACCTCTTTCACGAAACGTAACTAAAACTTAAAATTCTTCATTGAATTTCTACACCATTTTCAATATGATCACTAGAAATTCAATAAGATATACGAAATATTTCCGAAATATTTCTTGCTCAACCCAATCTATAAAGCTTTACACTAAACCTACCGGAAGAGTCAACTCGTCGCCTGAGCAATCGCAGTGGGTTGAACTGTCAAAGTGAAAACTAATCTTCAACGTGTCCGTATTACTATTTCGTATATCTTATTACTATAGTATACTATTTAATTTCACTCTTGTCGCGAAATTGATATATTTTTATCGGATCATGGTGACTTTAACTTTTCTCCGAGATGTATTACGGGGGGAGTATTCTTTTTGTATTTCCTTTTTTAAAAACTGAATGCTTTGTTTTTCTTTTCATGGTATCGCGGCGTGGAATTTTCAATTTGGCGTAAGATTTAACCATCATGGGTCAGAGCCCGAATTTTCAACATATATCCATTATTGACGGAAGTTGAATTGAAATTGTTCAATATTTACGTTATTGTTCTTTAGAAATTTGATGGAGAATATTTTCTGAAGTTATTCATCAAATCGAAACTTTTCAAGGATGTAGAAATCGGAGCATATGAATGAAATGAACAAAATTTTACTACTATTAACGGATAACAGAACTACTACTGAAGGATAACGGAACTACTATTAACGGAAAAGAAAAATTACTATTAACTAACGGATAAGAAAACTATTATTAACGGATAAGACAATTACTATTAACGGATAAGAATGTCGATATGAAAGTTGGAACGATACGAAACTTGGCTACGGATGGAACTCCATTGATTATGTCAACGATGTCCCGCTCAAGAAAATTATAAGTATATTATATTTGTAAGTGTTACTGACATTAGGAATAATTCTCAGTAGTAACAGGTATTTAAGGTAGCGCTTCGCCGTGGTCACGGGAGTTCGCTGCCTATCCCGGGGTTTCACGCACTTTACCCAAAATTGTGAGAAAACGGAAATTCCAAGAACATACGATTCTAGATAATTAATTTTTCTATCGATTCGTATATAAATTGCGCCTGATAAACGTTTTTATCGAAAGATTTCGTGCGAGTTTTAAAAATAAATGAGTTTTTCCTTATTCTTTCGCACGCACACAATGTCAACGCATGCATTGGGGTGTGAAAAATGCCACATGCGGTAGACGCTAACAACATTTCTTTTGTTTTCGTTGTCCGTTCTCTCTGTGTAAACGTTGAATAAAGATGAGTAGAAAATGTAAGTAAGTGTTACTACTTTGTAAAATAATTTCTATTCATGTTTCAGTAGAACCAGAAATCAGTAATTATTTTCATCGCTACTAGCTTTGAAGCTTTGTTGAAAACGTAGCACATCCCTACATATGCGAGTTGTTTATAGCGAGAAATGGAAAAAAGAAAACAAAAGGTTTAACAAAACTCGCACGAAATCTCGCGAAAGGAAAGCTTTCTAACTAACATTTTTCGCCAAATGCATAGTAAAATCATTTACCTACAACCGTATGTTTTTGATTTTGCGTGAATCGGGTTAGTATTGGAGAAATTTGCAATTTAGAGTGAAATTTCAGCGACAAAGCAAGAGGAAGCAGTGAGTTGTCTCGCTTCGACTTGACCACGGCGAAGCGCTACCTTAATTACTATATTGGTTCTATGTTTTTTTTTCTACGCTATGGTTATTTTTTATCGGTTTTTCATTCCAAAAATTTTCTATTTTAGACATATATGTTTCCTACTCCTTGGAATTCGTCACTAGTAATTATACCGCTGTTATAGGACGGCTCTATTCGATAATTTGAGGAGACTATATAGTGTCGGGATAGATTTTTACGTATCCTTAGATACTTGGTTGCCTCAAAGAGGGGCCATAGCTAAAAAAAATTCATTTTCATGACTCGATGCGAAAATTGTGTTTTCCTCAATCGGATTTTTGTGCATTTTTAGATGCTTCGTTGCCTTATTGAAGGTTACATAGCTGAATGAAATTCATTTTCATGACTCGATGCGAGAATAGTGTTTTCCTAAATCGGATTTTTGTGCAGTTTTAGATGGTTCGTTGCCTTATTGAAGGTTACATAGCTGAATGAAAAGTTTATTACTGTCAGGAATTCGGCAGATGAAGTTTTTTAAGGTATTTACAGTTGAATACTCCGAGTCGTTTCCCATTCCCATCTTCCAATTCGTAACAGTGGTCTCCTATAACTCGCTTAATCAATACCGGCACGTATTTCGGGGCAAGTTTTGCACAATAATTTTTCCCTTTATCTGATAGCTCAGTGTTTCTTTTCAATACTCTTTCCCCTATGGTATACTTAGGACAATTAGAGTTTGAACGCAGGTTATAGTGTTTAGAGTGCTTTTCGGAAGCTTTTTTTAAATTTTCGCGAATTTCAGAGTACAATCTTTCCTTCTCCGGATTGCTGAGGTTTCCCTTCTCTGCTGTATCTCGCAGATAGCGATACTCTCTTCCGTCGGACACCATGTTTCTTCCAAACATCACGAAGTACGGCGTGTGCTTTGTGGCCTCATGAACCGAATTGCGGATAGCATTAACGATCATTTGCACATTGTTAGCCCATTCCTTGTGGTCTTTTTTTATAGTCGCACGGATGGCGGTGGTCAACACACGATTCACTCGTTCCGAGTCATTTATCTGTGGGTGGTAACTGGGGGTTTTCCAATGCGTAACGCTGTATTTCGCGAGTAGGTCACGGAAGAGTTTCGACACGAATTGGGTTCCGTTGTCGGTAAGAATAACTTCTGGTACACCGAAAAGTTGGAATACCATATTTTCAATAAACGGTACAAGGGAATCAGCGGTGGCTTGCCTGAAAGGTTGAACCAGTACAAACTTGCTGAATACATCTGTGATCACAAGCAGACACGTGTTTCTTCCTTTTCCTGATATCGGTAAAGGACCAACATAATCCATTGTGAGAAATTGCCATGGATATTCAGCTAATTTCTTCTGAACTTTTAAAGGAGCCGTGTTGTTTACGTTTGATGCTTTACTTGTCTGACAAGTTAAGCATTCCTGACAAAACTTCTTGATTTCAGAGCTCATCAAAGGCCAAAAAAATCGTTCTCTAGCTGCATTTAAAGTTTTTTCAAAGCCCAAATGAGCTTTTTCGTGAATAGCTCGGATGATATTCCTGCGTTCGGTTCTAGGTGGGTAACGTTTCCAACAGAATCTAGTATCTTCGAGTTTGGTTGTATTTTTAATATACTTATAGATTTGGCCATCTATCACTCTAAAATCGGCAAAGCCCTGAGGATCTTTGGTGATTTGTTCGATTAGATCCTGGTATTCAGGGTCGACTGGTGACGTCAGAATAGTTTCAATTGAGCGGGAAAGGCAGTCTGCAGTGATGTTTTGTTTTCCTTTTCGATATTCTAGTTCGATGTCATATGACTGTTTTTTAGAGCCCATCTCAATAGTTTCGAGTTTCCTGATTCGACTCCAATCGTGAATAGCCACAAAAGGCTACGTGCGTCTGTGATAACTTTGAACTTAGTGCCCTCGACAAAATGTCGGAAGTGTTCAATAGCCAACAATACTCCCAAACATTCTTTTTCGACGCTGGCATACCTTTTCTGTGTACCGCTAAGTTTTCGACTAAAGTACGCAATAATACGAGTTTCGCCATCGATTTCCTGAGTTAGGGCTGCTCCTACGGCGTTGTCTGAGGCGTCTGATTCGATGCTAAAAGGTTGGTTGAAGTTAGGGATGGCGAGTATTGGTGCTGACACCAGAGCAGCTTTCAATTCTTGGAATCCTTCCTCTGCTGCTTCAGTCCATTGAAATTTCTTCTGTCCTTTTTTTAAAAGATCCGAAATTGGTGCGACTATGCTACTATATTTTCCAATGAATCTTTGATAGAATCCCGCCAAGCCGAGTAAGCGACGAACATCCTTCACGCTCTTAGGCCTGCAGTAGTTTAAGGTTGGCTCAATCCGTGAATTGTCTATTGCTACTCCTTCATTCGTAAGAAGGTAACCCAAATAGTTGACTTGTTTCCTACAAAAACGTGACTTGTCTAGCGAGATCGTTAAGCTGGCTTTCTTTAGCCGCTCCGCCACAATTCTCAACAACTTAACATGTTCCGTCAAGGTTTTCGTAGCCACAACGATGTCGTCTAAATAGACAAAAACGTTGGGTTCTAAATCGAAGCCTATCACTTTATCCATCAGTCTACACATAGTAAACGGGGCATTGGTGAGACCAAATGGACACACCTTGAACCTAAATAGTCCTTCTGATGTCCTTAAGGCTGTGTAGTCTCTGCATTCTTCTTTCAGGGGTATTTGAAAGTATGCATCCTTCAGGTCGATTACAGAAAAATATTTCGCACTTTCAAGGCGGTGAAAAATTCCTTTCATGTCCCTCATTGGATAGGAATCTTTTTTTGTCAGAGCGTTTATTCGACGGGAGTCCAAGCACACTCTAAGTTTGCCATTCGACTTGCGAACTGGAACTAGAGGGTTGGCCCATTCACTTGAGCATTCCTCAATGGCGTCGATTTTCTTGTAGCGCTCTATCTCACGGTTCATTTCCGCTTGAATTGATGGTGAACACCTGTAAATTGGCTGTCGTTTTGGTTTAGCATCTTCGCGTAGAATGATTTCGTGTTGCAACAATGTTGTTCGCCCTAAAACGTTATCAGTCGTGCAAGGAAAGGAATGAATTACTTCGATCAGCTGCCGTCGTTCTTCGATCGAAAGCTCATGTTCTGTCTCGATCGTTTCGGGTGTCACCTCAGATTTCTCAGGCAATTCTAATCCTGGTATGTCCAATGTGTCATCCGGGGTCATTTGTCCAATTACCGGAAACGAATCGATCGGATGAACGAAAAAATGATAAACCTCCTGTTCGTTTTCTGTTTGTGATCGCATATAGATTTCCGCAACCTCCTCAAATCCGGTCGCTCCCTTTATCATAGGTTTAATACCAAAAGCTTTCCAGAAATCGATTCCTAGAATCAAACTTCTGCTTATCTCTGGAACTATAACTACAGCAATTACTTTCGTTACGTTTCTAAATGTAATCGGTATGTTAGCATAGCCAACACACGAGTACTGAGTGTGATCTGCTGTGCAAATGCGTACTGGTGAGGGAAGAATTTCAAGTCCGTAACGCTCAATTATTTCCTTAGAATTGGTTACACTAACACTGGCTCCGGAATCCAGTAGGGCTTCTATTACTGCATCAAAAACCGAAACATTAATATGTGGACATTCATTGGTTTGAATTCGAATTTCGTTTAAATTTTGGAAGGGGTCTATGAAAGGTTGAGTGGGAACTTTTGTTTTGAACCGAGTGTCGGACTTCCCCTCTCCGCACCCTGGTGTTAGTTTTTCGAATTTGATACTGAAGGTTTCCTAGGGTGGCTATCGCAGTTTGATGATATTTTTCCTGGATTCCCACAGACGTAGCAAAACATCGTTTTTGGTTGTTTGCATTCTCTCCAAAAGTATCCATGGTTGCGACAATTCCAACATAGTGGAAGTCTGACGGTCTCCTGACGATTTTCAGTCTGCGTTCTTTCTGCTACTTTTTCCTGGTTTCTTTGTGGAAGTCGTTCCCGGAAATGTTGTCTGCCAAGCGCGTTCACTTCTTCATCTGTTTCACCCTCCTGAGAATCCAGTTCGATTTGGTTCTCCGACTGTCTTATACCGATAGGGTGCAACGACGGATCGCTTGCATCGATTTTATAGTTCACCTGTATTAATTCCTCAAGGCTAGATACCGTAAAACACGCCAGTTTCGAGCGGTAATGCTGCCGCATATTTTCCCAAATAATTTCGAATTTCCTACGGCTGGATAACGGGTTTGTTAATAATTTGTTAATCCTTTCAACTTCTGTAACGAAGGCGATGAAAGTTTCTCCTTTATGTTGCTTTCGTTCGTATATCCTTTGACGATTACCTTGGTTTTGATTTGGATTACCAAAGCGGTAACGAATACTGGTTTCGAAAATATCCCAATTCCATTCTGCGTCATAATAGATGAAAAACCAATTCGCCGCTTCACCTCGTAGCATAAGATGAATGTGGCCCAGAAGATTGTCTTGCGATATCCCATTCATGCTAGCAAGAACTTTAACTTTGTAAATGAAATCTTCTAGAGTCGTTGACCTAGAATCACCTGAAAAGAAGAGATTCCACTTCTCGATTCTGCATTCGAACATTTTGCCTTCTAAGCTGTTGTCCAGATGATCG
Source organism: Malaya genurostris (assembly GCF_030247185.1). Taxonomy (NCBI): domain Eukaryota; kingdom Metazoa; phylum Arthropoda; class Insecta; order Diptera; family Culicidae; genus Malaya; species Malaya genurostris. Next base: position 152,312,659 of record NC_080571.1, read on the forward strand.
ACTTTCATTAAAAACCTCGTCGTCACTGCTTACTTCGGATGCACGAAATGAGCTGGCCGGTTGTCTACCAAACTGGTGATTCATCTGAGAATTTCCCTGTAGTCTATTGTCATACGGTTGAAACATGCTTTGTTGTCTAAAATTGTTCCAGGTGGGAAGTTCGCCTCGTATTCGAGCAAATGACCCCCGAATTAGTTGGTTTGATTGGTTCTCACTGCTTCTTAATTGTTGCTCTTCTTGTTGTTGCACGTTACCTTGTGGTTGATTTTGATTTCGCTGATTTTGAATTGATGTTGCCATTGCTGGTCTTTCTTGTTCCTGTCTGGAATCACGACGTGCTACTATTTCAAATGCAACCTTCATTTCCCGGATCGTTTGTTCTAATTCTTGAATTTTTAGTTTGAGTTCATCTTTAGTGGGACCATCTTGAATTGATGTTGCCATTGCTGGTCTTTCTTGTTCCTGTCTGGAATCACGACGTGCTACTATTTCAAATGCAACCTTCATTTCCCGGATCGTTTGTTCTAATTCTTGAATTTTTAGTTTGAGTTCATCTTTAGTGGGACCATCGTCTGTGCTTTCCTGCGCTGCCCTATCTTGTCCTATAAAATTTTTCTTAATCGCTCCTAGACCATCGCGAATGATCTGACGGAATGGGCTTTTACTAGAAGTTTGCGTTATCACCTCGGTTGGTTCCGTTTGCCCCGGATTTCCCGTAGTTGGTGTTTTTCTCTCGGATTCTAATCCTTCTGCTACGCTTTGTCCGGAAGTTTCCAATTCCTCTATCTGATCTACCGACAATGGACCCTTGGGTAAATGTGAACTTAATAACTCCCGAATAAACTCTAATAACGACTCTCTCATCTGTAAAGCTCTGTCATCCGTTCCTACGCACCGTTCTACTCGCATGTAGTAGTGTTTCAGACGTGATATAAAACTTGCATCCGACCCTTTTTGCAAGGCAGTTGCGATAGTGTTTACTCGTGACGAGACTAGATCAAACTCTTGCTCAATTGAATACATTGAACGGTAATTACGGTTTTCTTTGGCATCTTTATGAAAGAGTCTTCGAAGTAATCTCTGTTTAGCATCTAAATCTTTTTTTAAATCTTCAACGTAGTTTCTTAGCTTCAGTTCGTAATCAACTTCCTCATTCAGCAAATGTGACGCGTAAGGAAATCTCGAAGTCATTTTTAATGTATAGATTAATATATTTGATTAAATATTTTGTTTTTAGGCACACCCCAAAGGAATAGTTAAGCACTTTTGTAATGTAGTGCGATAGATGAATGATAAATATATAATGTAAATAAATTAAGTGAAAAATATAAATAAATAAATAAATATGTAAGTGTATATGTATTTAATAAATAAATGTATTTGAAATTTAGTAATAAATATGTATATAATAAATAAGTGTATATGAATAATTATAATAATTGTTTGTAAATATATGAAGACGGAAATATATTTAGTAAGCGTATTTTCTTTAATGTACTTCAATCAAGTAAATTTGCTTTATATCCAATCATTCAATCGAATATGCCATATTTTCACCAGACATCACAAAAATAATCACAGCTTCCTCAAAAATATCCGAACATTTTCCCAAAAATTAGAAGCGTTACTCAATTTAGCATGGTTTCAACTTTCCACGTTGAAATTCATTTTATTTAACGAAAGTTGCACAAAAATTTAACTCACATCAAGAGAAGACCCAAATTCTAAATCCACATGACAATTGTTCGTCTCAAAGGTTAAACTAGAAAACGGAATTGTGTCGTCAAGAACAATATTTACTATATAACTATAATACTGCCAGAGTACATACTATCGAAATCCACAAATGTTTATGGTTCGGCCATACAAAAATTATGAAAAATAAATCCAAAGGACTAGTTCGTTCAAATATAGCTTAGAAGTTTCCCAAACATCAGGTTCGTACTTGCAGTTGGGCGCCAAAATGTAGCCGGAGCGGACCGATCTTTTAAAAGCGCGTAGTTTTAGCGCCACTCCTTTCGGAGACTACCGCCATGTCGTAGTTTGCCCGGATGAGACTGCACTAACGCAAGTCAAATAACAGAATCCTTCAAGAAGAATCCGGATCGGTCCAGCTAGGCACACTGACCTCGTCCCAGAACAGGTTCCAAGACCCTAAATAACCAAACTCACCAAGACTCAAAGTTCACCTTCCAAATCACCCGGTAGAAACTCTCCATGCCTAAAAGCTCATCATATGCAGGGTCAATGTTGGTCACCAGATACCGCTACTAAAGTGGAAGAGATTATTCTTAACTGATTCAAATTTACCATGTGGTAAAGAAAGCGGACTCAACATAACCGAAGTGACGTGGAAACATTTCAGTCAACTAAAAACTCTATCTAGCTACACTAGCAAAAAACATTTATTTAACTTTAAGCATAGATTGTAATGTATTTAGTAAATTGGACATGATTGCACGGTAAGTATAATATATTTCTGCATGCTAATTTCTAGGCCTAGCTTTCTATTGTGTGCGTTTTCTTTCTCTCCCTATCTACTAGTTCGTTAGTGTGCTTTTTTTATCTCATTGTTCGACCCAACCACAGGTTATGATGACATCTTCAGGAGCGGCAAGCGATGAATGGTAAAAGATTGGACACCCGGGTGTAATTATTTGTGTGCGTTCCGGAGGGTGCTTCCGAGAACGCAGTCACATGTGCACATGGATCGTAAACGTGATCACTTCATGGACGCGCCTGTCTATAAGCGGGGTCCGAAAATCAATCCAGCGGTTATCAAATAATATCGGTTTCGGTATTTATGGAGTCGGGAACAATAAAGTAAAACGGAACGGACTCACCGACTCAGCGACTGATGGATGGTGATGCTGGGTTTACTGCAGAGCACGTGGGGAACGAGGGGATCCAAGTGCTATGAGCACTTCGCCCGAATCTGACCAGCTGAAGAGGGCTTTTTGGATACTGCTGGTTATTCTGCCGGTCGAATGATCGGTGTTTTACCAACACGTGGCTTTCCTAAGGCCACCGGAAGATCACTTCCAATGGAGCGATGTTGTAGCGGATCGACTCCCTTCCGACGGAAAAACGTGCGTCGGGCAAATCTGTCCTCCAGGATGTGGCGAGTGACGCAGTCAGCGAACGGTGTCCAGCGAGCGTGCTTTCGTACGGATGATAACCTGAGAAATTGGATGGAACAAACGTGGTTGTTCGAACGGATCGTTAGCATAAAGCGGGTCTTTAATTTAAGCACATTTTTACCTTATCTTTCTATCAGCACACAAATCTATTCCGCACACGATAAACTCACACACTTTATTTTCTGGCTATGTAAAAAAAAATAGAAATTTATAGCCAACTGAAAAGAAAAACCACATCACAATTACCTTTGAACACTTTTTAATAAACGGAGCAAAATCGCGTCACTACCACTCTACTCAACGAACGGGGACAAAGTGATTGAGCCCTGTAATCCTCAGATTAGGGAAGAGAATCTCAACGTAAGCGGAAGTACGTCATTTCCCGAGAATTCTTCGGGATTACTCGGAATCTTGGGTCATTCAACTATTTAGTTCGCTCTAGCCCATGTCAGTATTCTATCTTTCTCTTTCCTTCAAACTAACTGAAAGGATTCTGTTCTTCGACTATGTTCGGCAATCTCACTCGGCTTAAAGAAGAGAGCGTGATCTTTGACTACCAATGGTTGGACTGAAGGACGACCCGTTACAACGTATAAATGCAGGCGGATTTGATTTGAAATATATTGATGGGTAATTGACATGTGGATCTCATTCGCATCAATAACTACGGTCTACTCTATGTGGATGTTTGTTAATGAGTTTTGGAAGAATTGAATTTATATTGAAAACAATCAATTCAACAAAATAATAACACCAATTGATACATAAATAAATAAGTAAATAAATAAATAAATAAGTAGGTAAATAAATGAATAAATTTATAAATAAGTAACTATCAAGTATTAAATACTTGAATAGTGTGCAACTGTTACAACGATTCGCAGTATGTACGAGCAGAAGTAAATTCGTTACCCCCTAAAGGATGCCAAACAATCTGCTAAACCCTATTTAAGGTGAATACAGAAAGGATTCATTCACTCCAGGAAGAACGATGAACCCTTCTGACTATAGCTCCTCACCACATTGGGTGAGAAACGAGAGAATATCCTTCAATTTTAGCTCCGCATACACAGACTCAACCAAGTATGGAGAACCAAGAACCCGGCTGCGTCAATGCGTTACAGATGATATGAAGTACCGTAATCGCATTCACACAAATCACACGCATAAAACTCGGTACGTTGAATAGTAGCCATGTGATAATTGAGTTTGCAATGTCCAGTCAGAGCTCTGACCAAAATACTGCAATGATGCTTGGAGAAGTGCAGTAGACACTTTGACATTTTCAGATTTAAATCTGGTAGAAATGCTTTTGGCATGTTTGGATGCAGCCCAAGATCGAATGTTGTGCTTTATCCAACTAGTTGAAAGTGGTAAAGCTGGTTTCAGGACCAACGAAATCATTCGTTGCACCAGCTCTAGCCAACTCATCAGTCCATTCATTTCCTGTAATACCAGAATGGCCGGGTAATCATAAGAAGTAAACAGCATTTGAAATACTGAGGTCATCAATTTGAGTTCGACATGCGATCACTAGATTCAACCGTGAGTCATTCGAACTGAATGCTTTTAAGGCTGCCTGACTGTCGGAACAAAAATAAATTCGTTTACCACAGATCGTCTGCTGAAGTGCCGATTGTACTCCACACAGAATCGCGTAGATTTCTGCTTAAAACACAGTACAGTATCTACCACGTGAATGAGACTGCTCCAGCCTCATTTCACGACAGTAGACACCAGCACCAGTACGACCATTCAACAGAGAATCGTCCGTATAACAAACTATGTGTTCATCAAGTTGTCGTTCCAGACAACCAATCCTCACGAAGAGGATAGCTCATATTAAATGTTTTCAAAGGAAAACTGCATGTGAGAGTTAGGTCACTAGGAGCGAGTAAATACTCATCCCACGTAACCATTTGAGACCACAAGCGAGTGTGGCTGGTAGCATAATCTAATGGGTTACTGTTCCAAAGCCCTGTTACTTTAAAACGGTATGCACAAGATAATGCTTCTTGTTTTAGGAACACATGTAGTGGTTTAATGCACAGTAGCGCCTCTAGAGCAGCAGTAGCATTTGTCGTGAATGCTCCTGTCATCGCCATTAGGGCCATCCTTTGGAGATGATTTAGCTTTGACTCAACTGTCGCAACTTTCCTTTTTGCCACCAAAAAAAAATTGGTCTAACGAAAGTTGAGTAGATTCAAAGAATGTATCTGGATCTGAGTCCCCATGATTTTCCAAAAGCTCGTCTGCATTGGCCGAAAGCCATGCAAGCTCTTTTAATCCTGAAGTTAATGTGAGCAGACCAATTCAGTATTGAGTCAAGAATAACCCCAACGAATTTAACTTAATCGAGCACAGTGACCTCTGAACCGAAGAACTGTAACGGACGAGCTCCTGTGGTTATCCTACGATGAGTGAAAAGCACCATTGATGTTTTGTTCGTATTTACAGATAATCCAACCTGACAACACTATTGTTCAACAGATCGCAGGGCTTGTTGCATTAAATCAAAGAGAGTGTTAATGCTTATACCGGTCATCAATATATGATAATCGTCGGCAAAACCATAAGTCGGAAATCCAAGGTTATCAAGTTTCCTTAACAAACCATCAGCGACTAGGTTCCATAAAAGTGGGAATAGTACACCACCTTGAGGACACCCACAGACACTCAGCTTTCTAATCTCTGCTTGCCGAAGCGATGAACAAAGAAGTCGATTACTAAGCATTGCGTGTATCCAATTTGTGATACTTGAAGGTATGCCATGACTACAGGCTGCTTCCAGAATTGAATTGAAAGACACGTTATCAAAGGCGCCTTCAATATCTAGGAAAACTCCCAAACAAGATTGCTTTTGTGAGAAAGCTTTTTCAATGTTGTACACAACATCATGTAACAGGGTTGTAGTGGACTTTCCACGCTGGTAAGCATGTTGCATTACTGATGCACTCCCAGACTAACATTCCTGATATAGTGATCTACTATGCGTTCCACTGTTTTAAGAAGAAATGCGCTAAGACTGATAGGCCTGAAACTCTTCGCTTCCTCATAAGTGTCGCGACCGCCTTTGGGAATAAATTTGATAATTATTTCCTGCAAGGCTCTTGGAATATATCCTGTCGCAAGACTAAAAGTAAGTATTTTCTTCAAAACATGTTTGATATGTTCAAACTCTTTCTGCAGTAACACTGGGAAAACTCCATCCTTTCCAGGAGACTTGTACGGAGCAAAACTCTCAACTGCCCATTTGACCGATTCAATCGTCACAACGCTTCGAGCAAGGGCCCAAGAATCGTAACTACCTGAAAAAGTCTCGGGAAGAGCTGTCGGTGATGGATCCATACATCCTGGAAAGTGAGTGTTAAAAAGATAGTGAAGTACATCACCTTCATCAGACAAGTGTTCACCATCTGAAGTTCTTAAGAAACTGACATTAAAGTCCTTAGACTTCGAAAGTAACTTATTTAATCTGCTAGCCTCGTTGAGACTAGAGACATTTGTGCAGAGGCTTTTCCAACCACTTCGCTCAGACGATCGAAGAGCATTTTTGTAAGCCCTTCGAGCCGACACGAATGCCTCCGACCCATCTCGGCGTCGGTGGTTCCAAGCTCTTCTGCATAGTTTCCTTAGTCTAGCAAATTCAGCATTCCACCAAGGAGTTCCTCTAGTAGCTCGCACAATCCGAAGTGGACAAGACTCTCCATATGCTGCATCTATGAGTGAGTTTGTCTCGTCGACATTTCCCAAATCAATTGGGGTTTCAATTGTTGGATGGAATCCGTAAAATCTAGTCGCAAAGCCCTCTTCATAGAGGTCCCAGTTTGTAGATTTGGGATCACGATATTTATTTATTTATTTATTTATTTATTTATTTATTATCATCGGACATTACCGTCTAAATGATATGAGTGGGGAAAAGCCCGTTTGAGTGTACCAAAACATTTCAATGGCACTCTTCTCAAAGAGGCATAAAAACCACTATCTTTACTACTACACTAAAATTTACACATAATACATACAAAATTGTCGTTGGTAATAAATAAAACTATACAAACATCATACATTAATCATACAAACACCAATAAATAGTATACATAAATATCACAGTAATTGTAGGCTTCGTATAGAGGATGCAAATTTTTTTGATGAGTCACCAAACTCAAAGGTAGACTCTGCTCGTGAAAAAGTACGTATCATTGAAGAGACTGGTTCGTGATATCCATAGCTCGTCCGATGAAACCTCGTAGATAATAACGACGCATCGCGGGTTCTTCTAGTGGCTCGAAGATCCAAACGGGATAGTAGTTCCGGTGCATCAATTTCACCATTCAGAATTTTCGCAACTGTTAAGGCTTGTTGAATACGACGACGACGTTCCAATGATTCAAGATTTAATAGCTGACAACGATCTTGATATGGCGGTAGGTTCTGCGGGTCACGCCAAGGTAGATTCTTGAGAGCTAATCGTATGAATCTTTTTTGTACTCTTTCTAGTTTTAGGCTCCAAGTTAACTGATACGGATTCCAAACTGGCGATGAGAACTCAAGAATTGGCCGAACTAAGGAGCAATAAAGAGATTTTAGGCAATATGGATCGGTGAAGTCACGGGATATTTTAGATATGAATCCCAGTTGTCGATTCGCTTTTTTAGTTATATGAGCCATGTGGGAGCTAAAGCTCAGTTTGTAGTCCAATATAATGCCAAGATCACTGATTTCATTGACTCTACGTAACGGTATACCATCAATGCTGTAACTGAAGATGATCGGATCGCTCTTCCTATGAAAAGTCATTACGGCGCATTTAGCGATGCTAATGGTCAGCTGATTTGTTCGACACCAATCCACGAAGCTATTCAATAGTGTTTGCAATCGAATGCAGTCTTCGGTCGAATTCACTGCTAAATACAGTTTGAGATCGTCAGCAAATATTAGTTTACATCCAGTACCCAAAATGGAAGCTACATCATTAAAAAAGAGTATGAAAAGCAGGGGACCCAGATTACTACCCTGTGGTACTCCTGATCCATTGGTAAATGCGGACGATTCGCAAGAACCCAGTTTTACACGAATGATTCTGTGGGTAAGGTAAGACCGTAGCCAAGTAGTTAGCTTGTGTGTGGCTCCGAGCAGACTGAATTTGCGAAGAAGAACTTCATGGTCGATACGATCGAAAGCTGCTTTCAGGTCAGTGTATATAACATCCACCTGTAATTTATTCTCCATATGGTCGATACATGTTGACGTAAATTGCAGTAAATTCGTTAAAACAGAACGGCCTGGCATGAATCCATGCTGATCAGTTGAAATGTAGCCAGCGATACGACGGAGAATAAATTGATTGACGATGATTTCAAATATTTTACTTCCTGCCGAAAGATTCGTAATTCCACGATACTGTTGGACATTTCGTCTATCTCCATTTTTAAACACAGGAAACATGTAGGATTGTTTCCAAATATCGGGAAACTTTGCCTCATTAAACGATTGGTTGAAGATTTGAGATAATGGTACCGATAAAGCAGCTGCACAGCGGCGGTAAATAACAGCAGGAATTCCATCAGGACCAGGAGAGAATGAGCTTTTAAGCTTTCTGGCAGCGCTAAGTACCATATCAGGTGACACATGAAAGGTGTTTAAATCGGCAACGTTGTGCGGCACAGTAGTTAATACTGAGGTCAACTCAGAGTCAGATGCAGAGCACGGAGTAAACACAGAGGCAAAGTGTTTTGCAAACAGTTCACAAGCAGTTGCTGTAGAAGATGCTGTCACTTCTTCAAGGTAGACATTATGAGGTACATTTGATGTTTTCCTTTTCGAATTAACGAAGTTCCAAAACCCTTTGGGGTTACATCGCAATCCAGATTGAACTCGAAGAACATAAGACCTATATAAGGCAGCATTAAGATTCCGATATGCAATGCTAGCGGCATGGAAATCGTGAGCAGTGACAGTCGAACGTCTACGGCGAAGTTTACGCTGACAGGCATTTCGTTTTCGGCGCAAAGAACGCAGTAGTGGTGTACTCCAAGGTGGGGAAATCGGTCTACGTGTAACGGGAAGATTTGCAGCAAGCCAGTCTCGTAATACATTACAAAATTTAAATGTCATTGTGTCAATATCAGATGGTCCAAACAATGTTCGCCAATCGAGATGGAGTAAATAACTTGTCAACGCTGGAAAATCGATTTTTCGGTAGTTCAGAGACCGGACATTACTAGCTACGGCTCTTGCAGGAGGTTCAACAGTGGGTGGTTGCATCGAAATAACCAATGGGGGGTGGTGGATATCAATCGGTAGGAGAGGAGCAGTTGATTCCTCAATACACAATTTTTGTTCAGTTGAACCGAAAACCAAATCAAGGACACGCCCGAGGTTGTTAGCATGTAAATTGAACTGATTGAGATTTAAGAAATCCATTCCATCAATCAAGGCAGAACTAGCAGGTGACAGCTGAGATAAATTATCAACACGAATATTATTATCAATAGATACCCAATTCAACCGTGGTTGGTTGTAATCTCCGCAGACCAAAACCATATCTTCGGTAGAACCTGTGTCGCATAGCTCTTGGACTGATGCGATATGGGACTCAATAGTACGTACATCTCTGCTAATATCAGGAGGAATATATATAGCGCAGAGAAGCAATTTACGATTCCCAATGCTAACCGAAACGCAAACCTGTTCCAAGTTTGCCTCATGAGTAACGTTTACGCGAGAACTAATATGGCGATCCGAAACTGCAATTAAAACTCCTCCAAAGCTCTTTTTTCGGCTGTTGTTTTCATTCCGGTCGCAGCGGAATACGTTGAACGAGCTGCCAAATAATTGAATAGACTGAATTCGATCGTCAAGTCCTGTTTCCGTCATCACAATGATATCCAAATTGCAGTCACATATAGCAACGAAAGCAGCATCTATTTTAGAGCGCAGGCCACGGACGTTTTGATAGTACAACCATATACTGTTGAGATGTTGTTGAGAAGCAAGTTGAAAAGTAGTCTGAAACGGTATTATTCCATTCAATGTGTGTGCAGTATCAAGCCTAGCTTCGGGAAGACATATACGCTCTTGATTTTTACCTGGCGAACCAGGGTTGGCACTGGTTTCTAAGTTACACTCAGGAGTACCAACAAATTCTCCTGGAAGGAATGGGCTGGTTCGTGACAACATCTGTAATTGAGACATCTCTCTCAGCGATAGTGAAGTATCAATCCTAGCTACGGAGTGACATATACGTGTAAGATTTTTACCTGAGAAACCAGGGTTGGCACTGGTATATGAACATGATGAGTCCACCGTATTATCTGATTGCTATGAGTAGTCGATTCTCAATTTGGCCATTTTTAGGCGCTTCAGGTAGAGCGGGCACTCCAAGCTCCATACAGTGTGGCAAGTTCCAGTAGTTTCATTGGTAGATGTAGACGCTCCAATCGATTTGGTACAGTTCACGCACTTCTCAAAGTTGGAATTGCAATCATTGACTGCATGGTTTTCAGCACACTTAGGGCAACAGACAGGCTTATTGCAGGTTGACGCTTTGTGGCCGTATTCGGAGCAATTGAAGCAACGAAAAACATCAACATCTTCGAAAATTCGACAACGGTCCCAACCGATGAACACATGTTGCAACTTCAGCAAGCAGTTGTAAGTGCAGGAGTCACATTCGAAAATTACCGCCGTTGGATTATTCCGAACATGCTCTCGTTTGTAAAATTTTACGATTTGAATTGTACACGGGTCCGGCAGAGTATTTTGTTTTTTTAATTTTTCAATAAACTCGTTTTGGTTGAAATTTTCCGATATTCCGACTATTTTGATCCTAGGCTTCAATGGTTTTTGGATTTCAATGTCATACTTTTCCGATAACAAATCTCTAGATGTTGACACAAGCTTTGAGGCGTGCTCACTAGAGACGCATCTAACAGCAACCGCTCCATTATCTTTAAACTTTACATTGGTAACAGAAAACATGGTTGGATCAAGATTTAAACGAATGTCATTCTTGGTAATATCAGCCGCCTGTGATGACTTTGGTTTGAAAATAACAGTTTGCTCTAGTTTTTTCACAACTTCTGACTTCGACTTGGGTAAGATTGCATTAACATCAGAGCAGTTTATATCAGTTTCAGCATCATCCGCAACATTACTGACATCACGATCAACTCTACGACGCTTACCGGACCTCAAAAGGCCACCTTCGTCGATTGCTTCAAGCGGTCACCGGTTACAGTTTTCGCACCAACTTGCTTTGGTTTAGAACGAGGCAAGCCAGTATCACCAGACACTATGTTAGCATAGGAACTCTTAGTATTGGAGGTGTCGGCTTTTGCAGACTTTAGTGCTGTCGAAATCGCATTCACTTCACTCTTTACTGCTTTCTTGACAACCGAAGTCACGTGTGTAAGCAAAGACCGTTCCGCTTCGGAAATTCCAGCTTTCACAACATTGTGAAGTTTATCTTCAAAGCCGCCTACAGCATCACTTAGTAGTTTTACCGTCTCGGTTAACTCAGCACATTTAGTTAGAACATCATTCAGGCTAAGTTGTTGTTTGCGACACTCGAAACACATGAATTTCAGAGCAACATTATTTTTCATAGCAAGAACACCGGGATTATTCAGATCGGAGCACTTGGTGTGCAAAATTCGCATACATCCACCAAAACAGTAGATACGATCGCTTTCCGAAGAAATACGCTGTGAGCAAACATCGCACTGTACAGAAGCCATGGCTATTGTTGCGACCTTGCGTCACTCCTATTGATTCGCCCGAGTGCGGGCTTTCAAAGTAAACAGCACTGCTTGCAATAGCCTTTGTTCACCGAAGCACGTACCGAAAATGAAATATTTAACGCTATTTATAGCGAAAAATAAGCTAGAACTGAACAGATGCGTACGAACAAAAAGATACACTTTTCACGGGCAACAAGATGATTTAGTTTTTACCGCTAGGCGATCAATAATACACTTTAAAATTGAGAAATTAGCAGGATAAAAATAAGTAACGTGAACACCTTGCTGTATTGACAATGCATTAATAACCCGATATGTGATAATATCAAATTTAACCTTTGAATGATCAAAGAATATGTACTAATGATCAGACAACGATGGTTCGAGCTCATCGGAGACGAGCCAATTCACCAACTCATGCCCAATTCTATCAGAGCAGAGAGTTACGTCCAAAACCTCCTCTCTTCCAGATCTCGCAAAAGTTGGACGGTTTCCTGCATTGACTATGTGCAGGTTTGTACTGCTCACAAATTCCATCATAGCAGAACCTCTCAAATTTATATCGGTGCTGCCGCAATCTATATGGTGAGCATTTATGTCACTGCCGATTACAAGTGGTAAATCACTCTTGCAGCAGTATGATACAATCTTTTTGAAGTCATCGCTTGGCGAAGGTTGGTTATGCGGCAAATATGCCGAACAATAGACATATTTTCTGTCTATGCTATCAATAGTCATACCAACTGTGACAGCACAAATAACCCGAGTTGTGAGCTCCGATATGAGAGAAACATCGAGAGCACTATTTGCAAGTATGCATGCTCGAGGCATTTCACGTGGATTAGTCATACCGTTCTTGTTGAAGACAACAAAGACTGGGTTTAACAATTTTCCAACGTAGAAGTTTCCCTTTTGGAAATATGGTTCTTGAACAAAAGCTATAGAAGCTTTACCTTCTTGCAGAAGTCTGGATAGATTTATAGTTACTGTACGTTTATGCTGGAGATCGAATTGTGCCACTCTAACCATTATCAATTAGACTAATGAACACTTCATCTCCAGCACTTGTAATGTAAGGATGTACCATGTAAGGATATTTTTAAATGTTTTAATCATTTAAATCCCACGAGTTGCGAAGAAAGAAGTCGTCTACTGTGTCAGAGCTTCGTATAACACAGTAAGGGAAAACCCCAAGATATTCCGTTCACGACTGGATTGTTTAACCTCCTGCAGCCATTTAATCATCGGCACGGAAATACACCTTGACTTAGGAGTTCGTTTTTTTGTGGCCTTTTACGACATGGAACAGGAAACCAGTGGATCAATTCTTGGTAAAAAATAATTCCGCCGGATGCCACACGGCTTACCTGTTTGGTGGACTTATACCAACGGTACAGGTGGACCATGGTGTTATTCTTAGCCAGTTGGGAAACCGCTACACTACACGGCTGTCTAGGCTGCTCAGAGAGGGAAGTTGACATTGATGGTCAACTTCCATGGATGGCCGAGCAGCCAAAAAGACGAAACGTGTACCCGGCGCGAAAACTAACATCCGTCCTCTCAACCCGTGGTGGGACAAAGAGTGCACAAATTTAAACGCGGAGAGAACCTCCGCGTATAAAATGTTCAGAAAAAATGGAACACTTTATAATTATGGGAATTACGCGGCATTAGATGTTAAAACTAAGAACTTGATTAGAGCCAAGAAACGCGGTTACTGGCGTCGGTTTATAGACGGCTTAACGAAAGAAACATCTATGAGCACTCTTCACTTTTCCTTCGAACTTGCTAGTATTGTAGAAAAAGTAGGGAGCCGTGAAGGAATAACAACATTGCAAGAACAGCAACCCAGTCGTGAATGAAAAACTCGTCATCTTTCAGGCAAGCCTTCACGTCAGCGTAAACGCGACGAGCAACAACAAAAATATCTTTTCACGGGCACCGGTCACTGTCATTGACATTGTGGCATTGGTTTCGGTTCGCGGCTCTCGGAAATTTTGGTACAACTTCGGGAGAAAGTCGGATGAACTTTCTACTTAGAATCACAAGCTCGGCTTGTACTAAAATCTTCGGGATTCACCCGAAAGAAAATGTTAGGAGCTTTAAGAACCCATAGTTGGGTAGAATTACGAAGTAGTCGGTTAGTGTTAGTTAGTCGAAAAGTGTAAAAGTTCCGATATTAAATTGATCCAAGAGTGTTAGTTAGTCGTTAGTAGTGTAATACGCGATAACCGAAACAGTCAATCAATTAACTTCTGCTGTAGGAAGATTACGGCAAAAGCAGAACGAAAAGTGCATCTCACTAGAAACAAAAAGTACATCTCACCCGAAGAAAAACAGTCAATCAATAAAATTCTGCTATACATAGATTAAGAGTGTAGCCAAATACTAGTGAAGAAATACAGAAAAAAGAAAAAAAAACGGTATATTGACAAAGAGTGGTACGATTTTCCGTATAGAACAGAAAAAAACATCCCCTTTCGTTATTTTCCTCCCGCCGCCGCACGGCCGGAAACAACGAGGCGTTTGCAAGTGGTGACAGCATCGATTTTTTTCGGTTTTCACCGAAAAAAATCGATGACCGTCCATATCAGTTTGTTTGCGGTGATGACCATAAAACAACAAAGTGGTGACAGCAGTACGTGCTATAGCAGCAAGGACACGCCAGGACTATGGGCGATTATTTCGGAATTGAGGATGTTTGGCGGAGCAGTATTAGTATGGTGAGTTTACGTACATTTTACTTTATTCTTGTTTAACATTCAAGTAAGAGACAGAGTGGCTCGCTAACGGAATGAAATTAATTCCGTCAGTGTACTGTTGTTGGTTAATACGGTTGCAGATCGGAGCTGGTATGAGCCCAATCGAGATTTGACAATACGGAGCCCATGTACTAGTGGCACATGAAGGCCTACGAAGATTTTTCCCGCTTTTGTTGTCGCCTTCTTTGAAGAGACAAGAAAACCACGACCAGCTGAATAGTTAGCACTGGTTTAAATGTTCATAGGGTCAAGGTGACCAATCGAACCTCACGCGTATGAGCGAAGGAATCGGTAATTTGACGCATCATTTTGCGAATAAGCAAAGGTAGCTGTACTTGGATTGACATAACAAAGCAATTCAGCGAGTTAGGCACCAGGAGTGCATGCCATGAAGTATATATTTAAAAAAAAGGTGGTGAACCAACCCGTATGGGCTGAGCCTACGGAAAAATGCGTTACTAGGCGACTCATCAAAACAATCGCGGCCATATTTGCGGCTAGAAGTCTGGCAACCGAAATAAAAACAGAGTACGGTAGCGGTATATGACAATAATAATAATAAGCCGACATTGACTTTGAGTCGCGTACGTAAACAATAACGTTAAACCACGAGTATGGTACGATGTGTTGTTGCAGCCTATGCCGTCGACCCTTATAGCGGAATTAACAAAGACAGTTTGGTTTGCGCACACGGCGGGCATGACAAATTTGCGAGCACCGAGTTGGGCTGGCTCAATAATAAACAAAAATGCCAATGCGAACGAATATCGACCACGCAGGGCTCGTAGCAGTTGAAGCTTTATACTATACAATGACCAGTAATGTGAGGCTAGGTCAAGTTTTTTTAGGTTAATGAATGTCGACCATAACCACGGTCAAAATCGTAATTATTTACAGCTAAAAAATTATTATAGCACCTTCCAGTAAAAAGGTTAACGAAGTCAGGATGGCTAGAAATAACGGTGGGTACCAATTTCTAATGCTAGAGGCAATACAATGTATCCCGGAATTCCACGGGTTAGTAGACCAATTAGAACCATTTATTGTGCAAATAAAGTATTTTGCAGAAGACATCCCGGAAGGGGAAAACCAGAAACCACTACTACTAAATGTAGTACTAATGAAATTAAAAGGTAAAGCGGCAACCTTTATTAATAGAATCAGAGCCGACACAGTAAAGGATATGTTCAGGAATTTAAGAGACGTATTCGGTCTGAAAATCACTGTAGAAGAGATTTTGATGAGAATCGAAACACTCGAACAACATTATGGAGAATGTTTTGAAGAGTACGCTGAAAGAGCACCAGGAATAATGGAATATATTGACACTCAGCAAGGGAATCGAGGCCAAGAAAAAGTACAGAAATCCTTCGCAGAAAGAGGATTGACGATTCATTTTATAGCAGGATTATCGAATGAATGATGAATTTAGCCAAAAATCATAGGCAGCTTAAGTTTCAGGAATTAATAAGATTCCTAAAAGAGGAGGCGGAGTTCAGCTATTTATTATCAAAAATTAAAACGGGTGCTATCCTACCATGCAATTGATAAGCCAAAACTCTGGAAAAACAATAAATATAAATGTTATCCAGAGAGACAAATCGAAAATCTCGCAACCGAAGCTTACGCAACGAATATATTCGCAACGACGGGTGCTTAATCGAAGATAACAATTTTGATAATAAACATTTCAACAACAATGCGAAACAACTATGGGTAAATTGCATGACATACAGTAACAGAAAAATATTTCGAAGATATGATCATAATATCAGGACCAGAAATATGCCTGATCAAATGAGATTTGAAGCACCAAGAAACCCGAATGCAAATTTAGTCAAGCAAACACGTCGAAAGCAAAATTGGGATCGATACGAGGAGAATAAAAATATAATGAATAGTGATGCTAATAATCACATCGAAGAAAAAGATAGCAAAAAACGCAAAGAAGGGATATGGGTCAAATTACATAAGACGAAAGACAACGAACTTATGATGTTGTTGAGATCGGCAAACGAACCAAATAACGAGATTCAGTTGCTGGTAGACACTGGAGCATTTGGCAACTTGATAAGTAGACGAAACGCAGAGTATATGGGAGCATATACAATTAACGACAACGAAGTCAAAGAATATTCCGGGGTAACAGGTACTGTTAGAAAAACATTAGGTACCGTAGAACTAAACTTCATCATCGCAGGAAGAATTTTCCAAACGAAGTTTGACGTAGTGGAGAATTTGACTCCAGGGGGTATTTTGGGAATGAGATTTATGAATTAGTATGTAACTAGCATACACAATGACCAAGGTTGGATATGCTTACGGAAAATACCGCTCACTTTTGAACCAAAAACAGAATCATATGAAGCTCATCAGAAACAGGAGAACAGAGTCTCAAAATACGAGGCAAATAACAACGTCAAAATGCAGGAAACATACCAAGCAAATGATCGAACCAAGCTTAGTCCACAGGGTAGACTGTGTGCAGGAACGACACAAAATTACACGGGGCAATGGCAAGAAGGTATGCCGCCTCACGAAAAATGCTAAAAACAATCAGTTATTTGTAAAAGTTGCTGCAGCAAAAACACCCAACGAAAAAATTAAATATTTGCTCGATACTGGAGCATTTTATTATGTAATGAGATGGGATACTGTCGCGAAAATAGGATCAGAGAAATTAACTATAAAGATAATTTATACATGGCAGGCTTTGATGGAACTCAATCACAGACTATTGGGTCAGTAAAAGTCACGCTGATGATTGGAAAAACTCATTACAGAGTTAGATTTTATATAGTAAAAGATTTGTGTGTTCCTGGAATCATTGGAGCAGAGTTTTTAAAGATATACACAATTTATGTCACTCGGAATTTCGAGTACATATGCCTAAGTGTACCAAACGAGCACAATAATATAACAAATATACCAGTAACAGGAAAAGAAAAGGTACATGCAACTGAGCATTATGGGATGCGTCCTGCAGATAAGGATGAGTACAATATTGAAATATCAACCCGCATAAATAATGAAAGAAATAATGTAGTAAATGATAATAATGAGAAGCTAAAGATGTCTTCAAACAGTGCAACTAAAGTAAACAATAATTTTGAAATAAAAAAATCTCCAAGTAGAAATAGGACAACCGAAAAACATATTAAAACTGATGCAAAGAGTGGCAGAAATGAAGTAATTATCGTCAATGCTGAAGTCTTGGAGGGCAGTTTAGCAAAGCATAATAAATATGAAGTGAATAAAAATGATAACATTAATGCATCGTATCAGAGCAACTATGAGTTATACGAAAACGACGATCGTTCAGATAGTATGCTCCCGATTGTAGGAATAATATTACTCATGAAGAAGAAAAAGATTTTATAGACGGAGAGTGTGACGAGGAAGCCAAATGTTTTCTTGATTTAGATACAAATCAAGACGTAATTCTTACGGAAAATAAACGATACGGTCAAATAACTGATCGAGACCGAAGGGATAAAGTATTAAAATCACTAAGTATGAATCATTTAAAAAGAAAAAATTTTATGGATATAGAGGAAATTATGGCATCATATAGCGATGTATTCTATCTGAAGGGGGATAAATTAACTATCACTGATGCGGCAGTGCACGAAATTGAGACCACATCACACGTGTCTGTCAACAAACGGCAATACAGATTTCCAGAAGCTACAAAGAAGTATATTAATGAAGAAATTGAAGAAATGCGTAGACAAGGTATCATAAAGCCTAGCAAAAGTCCGACGTTCCAAAGATTAATAAATACAGTACTTTATGAGATAGAAGGGGTTAAAGCAATCGTCTATCTGGATGATATAATTGTTTTCGGTGTTACCGTCGAAGAACACAATGAAAACTTACGCAAAGTTTTAGAGGCTCTCCGCCGACATAATCTAAAAGTCGAGCCAGGTAAATGCCAAATTTTGAAAAATGAAATAAAGTATTTAGGACATGTAATGGACAAAGAAGGAATTCGTCCTATGGAGGACAATATAAAAACAATAAAAGAGATGGCGGCATCAAAAGCAGTCAAAGGTGTTCGGTCATTTTTAGGAACAGTAAATTTCTATGGAAAATTCATACCTCACATCGTAGAGAAACGTAAACCTTTGAACGATCTCTTGCGAAAGAATGTTAAGTTCACTTGGACAGAAGAGTGTCAAAAATCTTTTGAGGAATTGCGGATTTTTTTAACTTCTGACACACTGTTAGTTAGACCGAACTATAAAGATACGTTCGTGATCACGACAGATGCAAGCGAGTACGCTATTGGAGCAGTACTCTCGAATGAAAAATCGATCGATAGGCCTATTTCTTATGCAAGCAGAGGTCTAGTAGGTGCTGAAAGAAAGTACCATACGATTGAAAAAGAGTTGTTAGCCATCGTATGGGCAGTGAACCGCTTCAAACATTTTATTTATAATCGGGGATTTATTGTATACACTGATCATAGACCGCTGATTTCAATATGGCATTTAAAAGAAACTTCGCCTACGCTAACGCGTTTACGTCTGAAACTTCAAGGGTTGGAAATGGACATTCGCTATAAACAAGGCAAAGACAATGTTGTGGCAGACTTTTTATCCAGACTGCCCGAACAGGCCGAGTCCTTACACCCTATTTCAATAGTCACTAGACAGCAAAAGCGTCAACAGCAGCAAGCACAAAAAATGAACTTGCGAAGCGGAAAGACGCGGAAAATAAAACAACTTCCCCAAAACAACTTAAAGACGAATCAGGCAGGTTTACGTTATTTAAAAATAAACAGAAGACAGAATGGAATCCGCACATGGACGGATTAGAAACATCGATTTTGGATGGGACGAAAAGGAAGATTTGGGAGCACTCTCATATGCATAAATAACAATGATATCAAATTTGATCTGCTGAAATTTTCAAAACAAAAAAACTAACGAAAGCGATTTTGATGGTACTTTCGCAATAGTAAACAGAAGATCAGCATATAAAGAACTAGCCGAGCTGATAGACTTACCACACGGTTTAAAAGACTGAAGAGTATTTTCAATTCCAGATCGTAAAATATGGGGATTGGTTCTAAATGGCTCGAGTAGATCAATAACCGATACAAGAATTCCAATAGATGGGTTAGTAGATGCATTCAATAACTGCCCTGAAGACATTGAAAGAATTCCACGATACTCCTCTAGACGAACATGTTGGAAGCAAACGAATGTTGAAAAGAATGAGTGCACTATTCTATTGGACTAATATGCGGAAAGATATTGAAAATTATGTTAAATAATGTAACTCGTGCCAGAAAAACAAAATCGGTCGATCGAACAAATTTCCAATGAGAATTACCACGACATCGTGCGAACCATTCGAGAAATTGTATATGGACATAGTGGTATTACCTGAGTCAGAATGGGGGAACAGATACGGACTTGTTATGCAAGACGATCTGACTAGATATTTAATTGTAGCACCGATGGAAAATCAAGAAAGAGCCACGGTTGCGCAAACTTTCGTAAATAATTATATACGTAAATATGGAACACCCGCCGAAACCGATAATGGGACCAACTTTGTTAGTTCTCTTATGAAAAACGTATGTAAAATTTTAAAAATTTTTGTTTTTTTGTTTCCATTATAGAGGTTTTAACATTGCTGTCATTCACCTCTTCGGACCAGAAAAGTTTTCTGATCCTATTTGTGGGGTTGGGAATCGAACCCAGGTGGGCTGCGTGAAAGGCATCGACTTATCCATCACGCTATACCCGTTCCCCCAATTTAAAAATTATAAAAATTACTACAAGTACATATCATCCACAAGCAAACTTGGTGGAACGATCGAATAGGGAATTGAAAACCTATTTAAGACAATACGTAGGTAACGAACCGAAAACATGGGATCAATTACTCCCATTCTTCAGTTTCGAATATAATACCACTGTAAATTCCTCAACGGGTTATACACCGTTTAAATTATTATACGGAAGACGGGCGAACATTCCGAACTCCGTTCACAAATACGATAATGATGGTCACTACTATGAGGACTACGTCAATGAAATGCGATCTACATTTAAACGACCTCATCACCAAGCCCGAGAGAATCTAATTGCGTCGAAACAAAAGCGCAAAGAATTATATGCTAAAAACTCCAACGAATGGCAACCAATGTGGGGAGACTTAGTGCTAGAAAAAGCCAATCCCACAGGCGCAGGACAAAAATTACAATCACTTTTAAGAGGACCGTATGAAGTAGTCGCTCTTCCTAGTGAGCAAACAACAACTATAAAAAATGGGAATAGACTAGAAAAGGTTCACAATAACCGATTAAAAAAGTACACGGATTGAGGAACCGAACGTTAGCAGCGAATACCAAGATAATAAAAAAAAGTATCAGAGACATTAGAAAACTTAATAAAAAGATTCAAAATGTATACAATAAAAATAAACATATTGTATTAAGAGTTTCATCGGAAAATTAAATAAAAAGGAATAATATTAAAAATATAAGGGAACCTGAAATCCTGAGAATAATCGAAATAAAAAAAAATGATACAGTTATAAAAGAAATTAGCGGCAAACATCATACAATGATACATTCACATAAGAATTCAACGAAAAACTTAAAACCACAGTGTAAGAAAAACAATGGATAAGATAAAAACATGAAAAATATACCAAGAAGTGAAAAATATCAGCGAAATATGTAAGATGAAAGAAGTACGAGAGTCAATAAGAAATAAAATTATACTTCTGCGATGAAACGAATATAATGAAAACAAGTGGGCATCAAACGTAAATAGAAAAAAGTACGGGTGTGTTATGTCAGAGACATAACTGGATGTCGTGAATACGAATATGACACGCTTTATTTATGCTTCCGAATTCGAATTGGTAGTTCATCGATTGTTTGAATTGTGAAACTTTCCCCTCTTTCATTACTAGAAATTTAAACGATGCGCCTACACTAAATTACAGATTAGCTACATTAAACATTCTGAAACACAATTAAATATTATGAAATAAGCAGTATAGTTCTTTATAATAAAAACCCTTCTTAATCCACCTAGTGGTGTGATAATGCCTTCCTCTTCTTTCATAACAGTCTCATGAAAATATGTTTCATACTTTTATTAAATAAATTTTAATACTAATTTTGACACCAATTGATTCAGATTGATTCGAGTAGTTCACAAAAGCATGCTTCAGTGTTTATGTCATACAGTCAGCATCATTTTTCCAAACTAGTGCTTGACATTTGCGTTGCCTATTTGTATGAGAACAGTGATGCTAATCTAAAAAACCTGTTTTAATCCACCTAGTGGTGTAATGATGCCTTTCTCATATCAATCATACTTTCATATATAATACTGCGATTCTTGAAAGAATAACCGAAATCGGTTTGTTTGACCGTCTACTGATAAAAACTATCAATTGGAAAAGATTTGAGGTCGATTCAAAAAATTTTTAAGATTTTACCCCATTTTCAGTGATGGTATACAATTTTTAACACACTTTACCCTATATTTCCGGATCCGGATGTCAGATCCGCATGAAATTCAGGAATTACGTATGGGACCACAGGACATTTCATTTGAATCTAAGTTTGTGAAAATCGGTCGCGCCATCTATGAGAAAAGTTAGAATACATATTTTCTTTTTTTTGCACATTTTACCCCATAACTCCCGAACAAGAAGTAGGATCTAAATAATATTCGGAAATTTTTCATGGGACCTCAAGACCTTTCATTTGAACCTAAGTTTGTAAAAATAGGTTCAGTCATATCTGAGAAAAGTTAGTGCAATTATTTTCACAATTTTTTGCACATTTTACCCCATAATTCCGGAACCGGAAGTCGGATCCAAATAATATTCAGGAATTTTGTATGGGACCACAAGACTTTTCATTTGAATCTAAGTTTGTGAAAATCGGTCGCGCCATCTATGAGAAAAGTTAGAACACATATTTTCTTTTTTCTGCATATTTTACCCCATAACTCCCGAACCGAAAGTCGGATCCAAGTAATATTCAAGTATTTTTTATGGGACTTCAAGGCCTTTCATTTGAACCTAAGTTTGTGAAAATCGGATCTCTGACAAAAGTTAGTGCACTTATTTTCACTATGTTTTGCACATTTTACCCCATAATTCCGAAACCGGAAGTCGGATCCAAACAATACTCAAGAATTTTGTATGAAACCACAAGACCTTTCATTTGAATCTAAGTTTGTGAAAATCGGTCGCGCCATCTATGAGAAAAGTTAGAACACATATTTTGATTTTTTTGCACATTTCACATCATAACTCCGGAACCGGAAGTCGCATCCAAATAATATTCAGGATTTTTTTATGGGACCACAAGACCTTTCATTTGAATCTTAGTTTGTGAAAATCGGTTTAGCCATCTCCGGGAAAAGTTAGTGCACTTATTTTCACAATTTTTTGCACATTTTACCCCATAATTCCGGAACCGGAAGTCGGATCCAAATAATATGCAGGAATTTTGTATGGGACCATGAGACCTTTCGTTTGAATCTAAGTTTGTGAAAATCGGTTCAGCCATCTCCGAGAAAAGTTAGTGCAAAAAACGTTACATACACACATACGCACATGCACACACACACACAGACATTTTGCGTACTCGACGAACTGAGTCGAATGGTATATGACACTCGGCCCTCCGGGCCTCGGTTCAAAAATCGGTTTTCACAGTGATTGCATAACCTTTCTATATGAGAAAGGCAAAAAGCCTTCATAGTCCACTTAGTGGAATTTTCATATATCTTGAAAAATCACCATAGGGAGTACATGAAATTTTCGAAAACGAAAAAAAATTTTTGATGCCAAAAGGCTTAGAATTGCATGAAACGTCGAGATTTAGAGTCATCTCGAAAAAAAATTTTTTTTGAAAAAGTCGCCTTTTTTAAAATATGAAAATTGAAAGTCCCAGAAAGCTGATTTTTTCAAAAAAAAATTTTTTTGAGGGGACAATAAATTTCGATGTTTCATGTAGTTTTAAGAGTTTCGGCATCAAAAAAAATTTTCGATTTTGGAAATTTCATGTACTCCCCCCTATGGTGCTTTATCAATATCGAAAATTGTCAAACCTTTACCACCGGGCAGCACCCCTTAAGCATGTCCGATTTAGGTCAAATTTTGCATGAAGGCTTTTATCGAGGTGCTTAAACTTTTAAGCACTAGAACTTAAAGAAAATAGAGTTGATCCCAAAATTTTGGCACCCTTATATATATAAGAGCGGTAAAAATCAACGAGTTTTGTCGGTTACGTCACTTATACCATCATATATCTGGAACCAAAAGTCACAACCATTTGATCTTCGAACTTGATCAACGGCCCGACAGTAGCTTTCAAACGAGCCCAAGTTTGTGAAAATCGGATCAGCCATCTCTGAGAAAATTGAGCGCGTTCAAATACAACGCTTTTTGTCGGTTACGTCACTTATACAATCATATCTCCGGAACGAAAAGTCACAGCCATTTGATCTTCGAACTTGATCAATAATCCGACAGTAGCTTTCAAACGAGCCCAAGTTTGTTAAAATCGGTTCAGCCATCTCTGAGAAAATTGAGCGCGTTCAAATACAACGCTTTTTGTCGGTTACGTCACTTATACAATCATATCTCCGGAACCAAAAATCACAGCCATTTGATCTTCGAACTTGATCAATGGCCCGACAGTAGCTTTCAAACGAGCCCAAGTTTGTTCAAATCGGTTCAGCCATCTCTGAGAAAATTGAGCGCGTTCAAATATTTTCGAAAAGTGCACATACACACATACACACACACACACACACACACACACACACACACACACACACACATACACACAGACATTTTCCGATCTCGTCGAACTGAGTCGAATGGTATATAACACTATGGTATATAACACACTCCGAGGCTCCGTTCGAAAGTCGGTTTTTCCAGCAATTCTAATACCTTTCTATAGAGAAAGGCAAAAATTGTGCGATCGATTCGTATGTAAATAGCAGACCAATTGATATCCTCTTTCTTTTTAATTTGATGTTTCAGCGATTTGTTTTAAGATTTCATTTGTAGATGTACTAAGATGCAAGGCTAGATTATTTTTCACTTAACTTAGATGTGTTTTTCCTTTGATTGTGATGTGTTTTGTTATTGAATCGAACTGCATTGTTAAATACTTCATTTTCTAGTGGAAATGAATATAGCACAAATGTATGTGCAAAATGCTGCGACTGCGTTCCAATTTAAATTTATATGAAAAACAATGTGACATTCATATAGAATCTGGAGGTAAGGGTATACCTATCGTTTTGATGTACATTCCAGATAAATGTAATATGATTTCTACTAAATATCAACAGTTTTTACACTCGTTTTATGAGTTAATTGTTTGAACGGTTCTGCTTGCAACTTGAGTATTTTTTACCCAAAAAACAAACTTCAGTAACTAAAGACAGTAACTAAACTGTAACTAAAGGGTTACTTATGGAAGTTTAAAATTATAGATACGACAGCCGATTAAGTAAACGGATTTAATCCTGTAAGGTCAGTGTGGCAGAGATAAACTCAAGATTACAATGTCTTATATGGTCCATCAAAAATTGGATCAGTAACCGTGTGTAATATGAGCATGTAACATTAAATCTTTCACACATTTCAGACCATGTAAAATATTCAAAAGTAAATCTTTCCCACACTTCAGACCACACGCACTTGACAAATTCCCATAAAACACGTACTCGACAAATTTCCACTCGACACCAAGTCATGAAACCCAGAAACCCACTTGAAATATAAACTTCACCTACATAAGGCGATTAAATTGTCAGCACTTACTTCAGTCCAGCGAAAAACACCGCATTCATACGATAAATATAAACAAGGAAACTTAAGCATCAAATATCACCCAAAAACAATTCAGTTATGTCATTTCCCCGCTTCTCTACGTTCCACACCTCTACACCTCTCTCAAACAGTGCCATATTGCATGACCTAGAATAACAGTAACCCAGGAAAGCACACTGACTCGAACCGACACTCACGAGAGTTAAACCTGACTACTCTCAACCTCCCCTTTTCTGTATCACACTCACACACTTGCCTAGAAACATTACTCACTCTCTCCTACTCAAATACAATACAATGACCGAGACATGTCATTGGTTAAATCAGACTTACGCTGCGCGTTCTAAGTCCCCCCCCTCGGATTTTTAGCAACCCATACTGTAAAATTGAGTTTAACTAAGCTAGGAGAGGATAGAATATAAAAAGGTGATTTCAAATAAAACAACGGAGATTCGTGTTAAACTTAAACCTGTGTGTTAATAGTAAACGTGAACCAATGAATAATGAAGTAATAATGTTATTTTTTTACTCTTCGACAATAAGTGTCGTTAAATATTGGTAAACGACGGAAAAAATTCCATAGTTACAATACAAGTTTGGAAGGAAGTAAACATATCGCGCAAAATCGGTTGTTACTTCCATTCACTTTAATGACTCGTAAGATAAAAAATATTATATATATTACCAATAATAATTCTAATTGATTTTTGCCTTCATGTGTCAAGATTCACTCGCTATGCAGCAAATGCCACGATTTCTTTCATGTTTACGACGCATGTACTGGTATCAAACCAAGTTTAACAGTATGTTCACATTAGCGCTGATATCAAGTGATATACGGACACACTTGATATCCGATGATCACCCCGATTTTGAAATCCGACGGATTTGTGATACGAACGAATCTACATTTTCGTTCGAGTTCGAATTTTGCATTCTTTATTCCGTTCGACTTGTATGATTCGTTCGGGACACTTGAAATTTCGAACACTAACTATCAAAGCTGTCAACACTACTTACACGTTCTTTTTCTTTTTATATTATTCATTTCTTGGTAAAAGAAAACGGTCACACTTATATAAACAAATTAGAACGATTCTAAACCGAACAGAAGTAATACGAACGCAAGTCGATCGAGTAATGTTCGAAATTTTAACAACTCGAACGAATGATATTCGAGTTCATACCCAACTCGAACGGAATGCAGAATGGAAATTGCACATTCGATCGAAATATTTCGAATCGATCGACGTACAGAATAGGGGTGGATATCATGTGCAATATCACTTGATATCCCATACAATTTGATGTCAATGCGTATTATCATTTTGGCATGATATCCGGGATATCATGTACGATATCATGTCGAGTTGTCAAAAATCGCGACTAGCAACACGGATAATGGCATTGAATGAACTCATTTATGAACGTCACTTCGAGAGTGACAGTAAACAATCATTATAATTTCAAATTTTTCAACGAATACTGGCGTTTGGATACGATAAAAAGCAAGACTGCAATTATTGATTTAATTTTAATAGAGAAAGGTAATATTATTGATCTTATTTCTAATGAGTGCATTCAATATGACAACTTGATTGTCAAACGATATCATTTCGATCATATGTGAACACTTCGACATGATATGCGTATCATCTCGGTATATCAAGTGATATCAGCGCTAATGTGAACATAGTATAATCACAGACTAACAGACAGGACACTCAAATTAGATTCTTCAATCATTTTAACGGTCATTTCGAATATTCCTTTATTTGGGACAGTACTCACATGTGTCATGATGGCGCCACGCTACCCTATCAAAAACATCCTGTCTGTCATCTAGACTGTGTTTATTTTTTCATTTACCAACAGAGTTGCCATACATAAAGAATTACCTGTAATGTATTGATTTGTTTACGTCCATGCGAATTTCATGCAGGATACATATTTAATACATATTGCCAAAACTATATACATAATTGTGCCTACTTCTCATCCTCCAACGGAATACAAAATCGAACCCGTTTTGTTACAATATTTACTTACTTCTGGTGTGCCGCCACTTAATTTCGGGTGAAAACTACCAACACAATAAAAAATTGTCTTTATGAACAACGTTGAGTCAAATAAATGGTTATCTTCGCGAAAAAGTTAAATGTATTATCAACGTAATCCAATAATTTATTGTGTCGATTCATTCTCAAATATGTTGATGAAATCAGGCATCCCTGCAAGCAGCTGATCGGTGTTGACAAACGAGGGGAAACCAACTAGTAAAAAAACTTGTACATAACACAAGGGGTGTACAGATAGTAAATAGTTCGCGCAGTACAATATAGGTGGAACTAGTGCATCACGAAAAATTATTTTTAAAAGAATTTACTCATACTGTCATGTCTGTTAGTCTGTGGTATAATACTCCATTCTGAATAAACGGTAGATTTCGCACAATGAATTAAGATCAACATTACCACCTCAGAGTAAAAACTTTTTCTTCAACTTCTACTATAATTTTTCTAAATAATTTGCCCGTTTTTATAAGAAATCGTTGGAAAGCTGGAGTAATTAAAAATTTTCCAACCGATTTAACAGCTCTTGCTGAAAATATCATCTCCAAACAAGCAGCGCCTCTACATTTCAGTTTTGCAAAAATATGCCAATATACGAAATCTGCAAATTTACAGACAAATCTTCAGACCTGGCATCTCGTCGCGGTATATACCAGTGTTGCCAAGTTATTTTCAAAAACAATTATATATACGCAGCGAAAAAAATGAAATAATAACCATATTCTCGGTTGATTTTTCATTAGGGCATATAAGTAAGTGACAGTTTCTCTTTGATCACTCTCTCTTTCGATTATTATGTTTTTTTCTTTGATTTCACTATTCTGTTTGAAAGTTTCGGGTATTATTCCATGCTAAAAGTTGAGCGATAAACGTGGAAACGGCTTGGTTATTGATAGAAGAGAAATTAAACAAAGAGAAACTATCACTTGCTTATACGCCCTAATGAAAAATCAACCGAGTGAAAGTGAAAGTAAATAATTGTAACGGAACTTGAGTATAGATATCTCAATAATGCTTTTATTTGTTATAATCATTTTTTGTTTTTGAGAATAAAACGATTTCTTTCAAACTAATTTGCAAGGTTACTTTTCATAGCAACATTCTTCCTATTTATATTTGTTATCGAATTCTTAAAATCCTAACGTTTCATTAATACCCACTTGGAAAAAAACGTTCAACGGTGGTCCTTCATTGGTCCAATACGTTGGATCATTGGTCCAATGAAAGTCCAATTAATCGTTCAACGGGAGGCCAACACGGGACCTTCGTTTGCCGATTTTGAAACAGACCGTTGAACCGAATGCTATTTTTTTCGTTCAACAAACCCGGCAGACAGAGGTCCATTGTTGAGCCAATTATAACATGAGGAGTTGGAGCCTCGTTGGACTAGTTTCACTGCAGAATTTCTGAAGTTTTCTCCACTTATTTGTTTAAACTAACAATACATACCTGCACAATACTTCTATTTCACGTAGAATAAAAACAAATTTTCTTTCTATGTAAAGGTAACACTTAATTTTCACACTATTTTTGCAAGAGAAAAAACAACAACAAACCGTTCCAGCAAATTGAACGAATATTTCGTGCAATATGTCGTTCAACAAACCAACAAAATTGAACGGCCTTCTGAGAGGGTATTGTCAATATTTGAAACATTGACCTTCTGAGATATAAAATTTTTTCAAAGTCCCAGAAAGAATCATGAAAGTCCCAGAAAGAATGAAAAATATGAAAATTTTTCTAAGTCCCAGAAAGTTGATTTTTTCAAAAAAATTTATTTTTCAAATGACACTAAATTTCGATGTTTTATGCAGTTTTAAGAGTTACGGCATCAAAAAAAATTTTCGATTTTGGAAATTTCATATACTCCCCCCCTGGTGCTTTTTCAAGATCGAAAATTGTCAAACCTTTACCACCGGGCAGCACCCCTTACGCATGTCCGATTTAGCTCAAATTTTGCATGAAGGCATTTTTCGAGGTCCTTAATCTTTTGAGCACTAGAGCTTAACGAAAATAGAGGTGATCCCAAAATTTTGGCACCCTTATATATATAAGAGCGATAAAAATCAATGTGTTTTGTCGGTTACGTCACTTATACCATCATATATCTGGAACCAAAAGTCACAACCATTTGATCTTCGAACTTGATCAATGGCCCGGCAGTAGCTTTCAAACGAGCCCAAGTTTGTTAAAATCGGTTCAGCCATCTCTGAGAAAATTGAGCGCGTTCAAATATCTTCGAAAAGTGCACACACATATACACACACACAGACATTTTCCGATCTCGTCGAGCTGAGTCGAATGGTATATAACACTATGGGTCCCCGAGGCTCCGTTCGAAAGTCGGTTTTTCCAGCAATTCTAATACCTTTCTATAGAGAAAGGCAAAAAGCCTTCTTAGTCCACTTGGTGGAATTTTCATATATCTTGAAAAATCACCATAGGGGGGAGTACATGAAATTTTCGAAATCGAAAAAAAATTTTTGATGCCAAAAGGCTTAGAATTGCATGAAACGTCGAGATTTAGTGTCATCTAAAAAAAAAGTTTTCTGAAAAAGTCGACTTTTTGGGACTTAGAAAAAATATGAAAATTTCCGCAAGTCCCAGAAAGTTGATTTTTTCAAAAAAATTTTTTTTGAAATGACACTAAATTTCGATGTTTTATGCAGTTTTAAGAGTTTCGGCATCAAAAAAAATTTTCGATTTTGGAAATTTCATGTACTCCCCCCTATGGTGCTTTTTCAAGATCGAAAATTGTCAAACCTTTACCACCGGGCAGCACCCCTTACGCATGTCCGATTTAGCTCAAATTTTGCATGAAGGCATTTATCGAGGTGCTTAATCTTTTGAGCACTAGAGCTTAACGAAAATAGAGGTGATCCCAAAATTTTGGCACCCTTATATATATAAGAGCGATAAAAATCAATGAGTTTTGTCGGTTACGTCACTTATACCATCATATATCTGGAACCAAAAGTCACAACCATTTGATCTTCGAACTCGATCAATGGCCCGGCAGTAGCTTTCAAACGAGCCCAAGTTTGTTAAAATCGGTTCAGCCATCTCTGAGAAAATTGAGCGCGTTCAAATAGCACACACACACAGACATTTTCCGATCTCGTCGAGCTGAGTCGAATGGTATATAACACTATGGGTCTCCGAGGCACCGTTCGAAAGTCGGGTTTTCCAGCAATTCTAATACCTTTCTATAGAGAAAGGCAAAAATGGTGACGATTTGAGTTAGTTCAGCACGCAGACTCTGAATTCTAAACCCATATTCCAGAACTAAGCTCTAAAACATGAAGACGATTTTTCGCCATGACCACCAGAATGGGTTTTATAGAGTACAGTAAAGTAAATTTCCGCATAATTCTTTAGGAGTATTATTATGGTTCTAAAAAGAACCGAATAGAAGAAGTCTGGAATAAAGAACTGGATCTTGAGTTCAAGAACTAAATTTAGAACCAATAACAGACTCAGAATCCAGTTTCAATTCTAGAATTGCAATTTCGAAACTCAAATTAGTTCCGGAATACAGTTCCAGAATCCAGTTTCAGCACGCAGGCTCTGAATTCTAAACCTATATTGCGGAACTAAAATCTGAAAATTGAACTTCTCGTTACGACTACCGAAAACCAAATGATGGCAGGTGATCTCTCCGTCGCTGCTGGTTTAACTCCCGCGATGGCCAGCAAGCGAATGAAAGTTGCTACCTGAGCGTTTGAGGTTTTAACCACGCAGAAGGCGCTCTCTCCGTCGCTGCTGGTTGATGGTTTAACTCCCGCGATGGCAGTCTGCTCGCCTTGAAAGCCAGCAAGCGAATGAGAGTTGCGACCTGAGCGTTTGAGGTTCTAACCACGCAGAAGGCGCTCTCTCCGTCGCTGCTGGTTGATGGTTTAACTCTCGCGATGGCAGTCTGCTCGCCTTGAAGGCCAGCAAGCGAATGAAAGTTGCTACCTGAGCATTTGAGGTTTTAACCACGCAGAAGGCGCTCTCTCCGTCGCTGCTGGTTGATGGTTTAGCTCTCGCGATGGCAGTCTGCTCGCCTTGAAAGCCAGCAAGCGAATGAAAGTTGCAACCTGAGCGTTTGAGGTTTTAACCACGCAGAAGGCACTCTCTCCGTCGCTGCTGGTTGAAGGTTTAACTTCCACGACGTCTGCTTCCATCGAACGCACGAAAAGAAATGATCGATTTTCACCACGGTTCCCCTTTTATACGCATTCAGTTGAAGATATGTGCCTGACTACATCGAAATCGTCGTCCTTGCGCGAAAAACCCAAGCGAAAGTAAAGAGTTTTCCACATTATTTTGAAATTTTGAGAAAACTTAATTTTTGAGTTGTTTGTGGTTATCTCACACTGTTCAAAATATTATCCTAAATTCCTGATCATATTTTTGATGAAATAGTGAAAGAATTATGTTGCTACCATTAATACAAGTCGAGATATTCACGATTAAGTTCTGCCCATTCTTCCATATGGCTAATTTTGAAAAGGCACCCCATAGTAAAGTAAGTCGTATTCACGACAATAAGCAAAATTTATGGTTATTAGCAGACAAGATCGGGAAGATGACAAAGATACATCAGAGGGAAAATAAAGCGATAGGTTACATTGTCAAAGAAGATATATAATGAGTATACTTAAAGAAACTCAAACCAATCAAGAAAATTCAAATATATTATAAACATGGGAATCATGTCATACACAGCAATACCGTGCTGGTCAGAAGAAAAAGGCGGGTGGGTAATGTCAGAGACATAACTGGATGTCGTGAATACGAAAACAAATGACATGTTCCTTAACACTTCCGAATATCAATTAGTTGATCAATTGTATGAATTATGCAAGCATTCCCCTTTTCCACATTTTTCGCAAAAACAAAGAAGGCTTCACTTGATCTCGATTACTGTGAATTTCACACAGCGAAAAGTGCAAAAATCTAACCAAACTGTTCTACATTTGCACTAAACTGAGGATATTTTCTTTCGATTTGCGAACAACACATCCTAATAGTTCTTCAGTAAACTTTTAGAGCCATTAGAACGGCTGATTTTTTATAATGCTTTCCAACGATGCTTTTTCATCCATCGAAATAACTGGCAGCTGTGACGTAATCGCTCTTGTCGAAAGCGAAACTAGCTTTGCAAACGGCACAAAATACATCTGCTCGCATTGGCGATAGAATCCAAACTGATTAGATTTTTGTTAGGAGCTTTCTTTTACGTGATTTCGTTTGTAGCTTTTTCACTAATGGGCGGTCCTAACGGCTATAAAAATAGCCGCATATAGAATTTTAATGTCGATTGTTTCATTTCGGATTTGCATAATTTATTGAAAGAAACTATCAATATGCTGTAGGGATTCGTTTCTAGCATTCAGAAGGACCAAATTGAGGAACTCACTACGATATTCACCACTTTTCGAAACATTTTTCTTGAACGATTTGTTGTACAGCAGCAGCTATTTTCTTCTCTTCCTCAGAACGCGTTCTGATTGGCTGGTGTTGACATGGGTCAAATGAGATAGGTTTTTCAATAGTGTACTATTGAAATATTTCAATGCTTTTGCTATACACGTTTAAGTTGAAAAATTTCGATTCTATTGGTAGTTAGATTATAGAAATCCTTCCACAGATCACTGAGCTATGAGCTTTCAAAATACGAGAAAAGCAAACGCGCCATATGAATTATCCTCTTTGATACTCGTTTATACCAAACATTTCAGAAAAGTTTAATTTTGAACTATTTGAGATTATGTCACACAACTGAAAATTTTATCATAAAATTGTGATCATATTTCCGATGGCATGAAGCAAAAATTATGTTGATTCGTTAGATACAACAAGAGATATTCACGATCAAAAACTTATCACTCTCTCAGAGGGTAAATTTTGAAAAGGCACCCCATAGTAAAGTAAGTCGTATTCACGACAAAAAAAGTTAAATTCAAGAGGAAGATAATAGCTGTGAGCAAAATGTGTTTTGGGAGGAAGCTATAATGCTACAAATTGAAAAGCACTGGTGTAATGTCAGAGACATAACTGGATGTCGCGAATATGAATAAAACTGACGAATTGATAGTTGATCGATTGTTACAAAAATTTTCAACGATTTTTGACGTCGATTATCTCATTTCGGATTAGCATATTTCATTGAAAGAAACTATCACTATCTGTACAGGATTCATTCCTGCCTTTTAGAAGGACCAAATTGTGGAATATTCTACGATATTTAGCACAGTTCGGAACATTTATCTCGATCGATTTTCGCACAACGAAAAGTGCAGGAAGCAAATCAAATTATTTTGGATTTTCAATAAACTGATGATTTCTACCTTTGATTTGCGAAGAAGTAATCTTAATTTAGATAACATTTAGAACGG
The DNA here is from genome assembly GCF_030247185.1 of Malaya genurostris. Lineage (NCBI taxonomy): Eukaryota > Metazoa > Arthropoda > Insecta > Diptera > Culicidae > Malaya > Malaya genurostris. Next base: position 152,346,599 of record NC_080571.1, read on the forward strand.
CTGATTTTATATAATGTTGTCCACTTTTCGTTTTTTGTTTTCTTTCTCTCCAATGCAAACCACCAGCAGCTGATGCAATCGTTCTTGCTTGAATTGAAACTAGCTTTGCGTATAAACCGACACATCCGCTCGCAGTGCCAAATGATGCGAAACTGGTTTAATGCGTCTTCTCGCCTTGACGGCCGGAAGGCAAATAAGAACTACGACCTGAGCGTTTGAGGTTTTCAACCACGCAGAAGGTGCGCTTTCCTATGTCGCTGTTTGAATACGTCTTCTCGCCCCGACGTCAGCTTCCATCCAATGCACAAGAAGAAATGATCGATTTTCGACCACGGTTCCCCTTTTATAACGTTCAGTTGAAGATATGTGCCTGACTCCCTCAAAATCGTCGTCCTTGCGCGAAAAACCCAAACAAAAGTAAAGAGTTTTTCGCGTTGTTTTAAAATTTTCTAAAAACTTAATTTTTGAGTTGTTTGTGGTTATCTCACACTGTTCAAAATATTATTCTAAATTCCTGATCATATTTTTGATGAAATAGTGAAAGAATTATGTTGCTACCATTTATACAAGTCGAGATATTCACGATTAAGTTCTGCCCATTCTTCCATATGGCTAATTTTGAAAAGGCGCCCCATAGTAAAGTAAGTCGTATTCACGACAAAATGAACTGGGGAAGAGTAACATTGCGTTTAGAAAAAAAAGAAGAGTACATTACACAAGGGAGGTTTTCGATGGTGAAATAAGATGGTTTATTATTAAATAACATAAAACTAACACTGAAAGGACACTAAAAGAATACTTCGAAAAAAAAGTAAATAAAATAGGGATAAGATATGACGGATACGACAAGAAAAGGATAAGACACAAGCGAACAGACTATCAAAACGACGCTGGCCAGCAAATAATTCCTATACAATGAATGCATTTATGCACTGATATTAGTATGAGTGATTAAGTGTGTGTGTGTGTGAACAAGGGGATCGCGGCCCCGGAATGAAAAAAACAAATATATACAAAATCCAAAATAATTTGATTTGCTTCCTGCACTTTTCGTTGTGCGAAAATCGATCGAGATAAATGTTCCGAACTGTGCTAAATATCGTAGAATATTCCACAATTTGGTCCTTCTAAAAGGCAGAAATGAATCCTGTACAGATAGTGATAGTTTCTTTCAATGAAATATGCTAATCCGAAATGAGATAATCGACGTCAAAAATCGTTGAAAATTTTTGTAACAATCGATCAACTATCAATTCGTCAGTTTTATTCATATTCGCGACATCCAGTTATGTCTCTGACATTACACCAGTGCTTTTCAATTTGTAGCATTATAGCTTCCTCCCAAAACACATTTTGCTCACAGCTATTATCTTCCTCTTGAATTTAACTTTTTTTGTCGTGAATACGACTTACTTTACTATGGGGTGCCTTTTCAAAATTTACCCTCTGAGAGAGTGATAAGTTTTTGATCGTGAATATCTCTTGTTGTATCTAACGAATCAACATAATTTTTGCTTCATGCCATCGGTAATATGATCACAATTTTATGATAAAATTTTCAGTTGTGTGACATAATCTCAAATAGTTCAAAATTAAACTTTTCTGAAATGTTTGGTATAAACGAGTATCAAAGAGGATAATTCATATGGCGCGTTTGCCTTTCTCGTATTTTGAAAGCTCATAGCTCAGTGATCTGTGGAAGGATTTGTATAATCTAACTACCAATAGAATCGAAATTTTTCAACTTAAACGTGTATAGCAAAAGCATTGAAGTATTTCAATAGTACACTATTGAAAAACCTATCTCATTTGACCCATGTCAACACCAGCCAATCAGAACGCGTTCTGAGGAAGAGAAGAAAATAGCTGCTGCTGTACAACAAATCGTTCAAGAAAAATGTTTCGAAAAGTGGTGAATATCGTAGTGAGTTCCTCAATTTGGTCCTTCTGAATGCTAGAAACGAATCCCTACAGCATATTGATAGTTTCTTTCAATAAATTATGCAAATCCGAAATGAAACAATCGACATTAAAATTCTATATGCGGCTATTTTTATAGCCGTTAGGACCGCCCATTAGTGAAAAAGCTACAAACGAAATCACGTAAAAGAAAGCTCCTAACAAAAATCTAATCAGTTTGGATTCTATCGCCAATGCGAGCAGATGTATTTTGTGCCGTTTGCAAAGCTAGTTTCGCTTTCGACAAGAGCGATTACGTCACAGCTGCCAGTCATTTCGATGGATGAAAAAGCAACGTTGGAGAGCATTATAAAAAATCAGCTGTTCTAATGGCTCTAAAAATTTTCTGAAGAACTATTAGGATTTGTTGTTCGCAAATCGAAAGGAAATATCCTCAGTTTAGTGCAAATCTAGAACAGTTTGGTTAGATTTGTGCACTTTTCGCTGTGTAAAATTCACAGTAATCGAGATCAAATGAAACCTTCTGTGTTTTTGCGAAAAATGTTCCAGAGTTCGTAGAGAACTGCACAATTTGACCCTTCTGAATGCTAGAAACGAATTCCTACAGCATATTGATAGTTTCTTTCAATAAATTATGCAAATGCGAAATAAAATAATCGACATTAATATTCTGTATGCGACTATTTTTATAGCCGTTAGGACCGCCCATTAGTGAAAAAGCTACAAACGAAATCACATAAAAGGAAATCTTTTAACAAAAATTGAATCTGTTTGGATTCTATCGCCACTGCGAGCAGATGTGTTTTGTGCCGTCTGAAAAGCTAGTTTCGCTTTCGACAAGAGCGATTACGTCACAGCTGCCAGTCATTTCGATGGATGAAAAAGCATCGTTGGAAAGCATTATAAAAAATCAGCCGTTCTAATGGCTCTAAAAGTTTACTGAAGAACTATTAGGATGTGTTGTTCGCAAATCGAAAGAAAATATCCTCAGTTTAGTGCAAATGTAGAACAGTTTGGTTAGATTTTTGCACTTTTCGCTGTGTGGAATTCACAGTAATCGAGATCAAGTGAAGCCTTCTTTGTTTTTGCGAAAAATGTGGAAAAGGGGAATGCTTGCATAATTCATACAATTGATCAACTGATTGATATTCGGAAGTGTTAAGGAACATGTCATTTGTTTTCGTATTCACGACATCCAGTTATGTCTCTGACATTACCCACCCGCCTTTTTCTTCTGGCCAGCACGGTATTGCTGTGTATGACATGATTCCCATGTTTATAATATATTTGAATTTTCTTGATTGGTTTGAGTTTCTTTAAGTATACTCTCTTATTTTTTCTTCTTCATATGTTCACCCCCATTATATATCTTCTTTGACAATGTAACCTATCGCTTTATTTTCCCTCTGATGTATCTTTGTCATCTTCCCGATCTTGTCTGCTAATAACCATAAATTTTGCTTATTGTCGTGAATACGACTTACTTTACTATGGGGTGCCTTTTCAAAATTAGCCATATGGAAGAATGGGCAGAACTTAATCGTGAATATCTCGACTTGTATTAATGGTAGCAACATAATTCTTTCACTATTTCATCAAAAATATGATCAGGAATTTAGGATAATATTTTGAACAGTGTGAGATAACCACAAACAACTCAAAAATTAAGTTTTCTCGAAATTTCAAAATAATGCGGAAAACTCTTTACTTTCGCTTGGGTTTTTCGCGCAAGGACGAAGATTTTGATGTAGTCAGGCACATATCTTCAACTGAATGCTTATAAAAGGGGAACCGTGGTGAAAATCGATCATTACTTTTCGTGCGTTCGATGGAAGCAGACGTCGTGGAAGTTAAACCTTCAACCAGCAGCGACGGAGAGAGTATTATATATATATATATATATATATATATATATATATATATATATATATATATATATATATATATATATATATATATATATATATATATATATATATATATATATATATATATATATATATATGAAAAATCTGTTACTAACAAACTTATTATATTTTACTACTCAAGAAACAGAGAGATAGGAATTATCATCATAAAGGGAAATAGTTCGGAAACTAAACATAACAAGACAAGAAAAAATATATGTTTGATTTCAGACAACACATTTCATAAGGAATTAGAATCTAAGTTACTTTTTATTTTCCGGTTATTATTGGAAAAATATTGAAGTCCAGATTTGAGATTATTTTTAGAGAGAAAAACAGGAACACGCACCGAAAGAACCAGCTTGGGTAGTGGGGGAGAGAAGCTGCGGCATGGACACTACACAACCGACCAGTTTAGAAGCGATTTCAATAATTGAACGGAAGGACGACTTCTGAAGCTATGGAGGCAAGGATGGTAAGACACCATTAAAATGAACACGGCATAGAAGCATCTGCGGATTAAAGAGGTGCGAGGTACCTCTCAACGAAAAAAAAAATATAAATAAACATAAAAACTTCTCGATTAATGGAAAAGTGCACGAGATAACATATAGACGAATAAATATATCGCAGACACGCTAAAATGCATTGAAAAAAAACCTAGATTCAACTAATAGAAAGAACCAGTATGATAACGAAAAAAAAACATTGCGATGCACAAAGATTCGACAATGAAAAAAGAAAAAAAAAAAAAAAAAAAATATATATATATATATATATATATATATATATATATATATATATATATATATATATATATATATATGTATATATATACATATATATATATATATATATATATATATATATATATATATATATATATATATATATATATATATATATATATATATATATATATATATATATATATATGTATATATATACATATATATATATATATATATATATATATATATATATATATATATATATATATATATATATATATATATATATATATATATATATATATATATATATATATATATATATATATATATATATATATATATATATATATATATATATATATATATATATATATATATATACATATATATGTGGTACAATGAAATTATGGAAAAAAAACTACAAGGATCAGCCCCATGGGGTTGTTCGAGCCGTTGATGTGGAACAAGGCAACCAAAATTTCCAATGATTGACATTTTCAATTAATCGTCACACACAGAGTCTGCTTAAATTGATCCTTATTAGGAATCAACACCGAACACGCGAACCCAGAATATAGACTCTATTTATCGTGATTTGTATTTGTTTACTAGCCGACGAAATTACATCAATAGCCCAAATGTAAACAATTGAATGTTTGTACATGCTTGCGATACGGATATCGATATTTAGGCTTCTCTTCACCAAACTTGTGCTCAAGTTTTTTATGCACGCAATTATTTTTATAGCGTTTCTCTACCATTACTACCATTTTGCGATTTCGGTTGAAGCGATAAAATATTTCTCATTATCATTATATAAATTAGAAATTAGTCTTATTATATAAATTAGAAATTAGTCTTATGCACTCAAAATTTACCCTGGGGTAGTTGTCAATTTCTCAGGCGAAACGACATAACATGTGATTTCATACAATCTTGCATGACACAAGATCAGAGCATACCAATAAATGCTTCAAATCGTTTATGGCACTTTTTATCTTGCTGTGTAACAACAACCTACCTCTAGCAAGCTACGCATAAGACTGAAACCTTAGCTTTTTTTTTGCATGAATATCTGTTTATTAATCTTATTTTTGTGTATTACATCAACGTTTTACAGTACAAGTGTTTTGACCCTTTGGCCTTTCATCTTTGTTGTTCATACGATTCGTTATTAATAATAGGTGTTTTAGTTACTCTTGTAAAACAAATGTTTAAATGTTTAATCATAATATTTATTTTAATTATTAATAAAATATCTACCTACTTATAACTATCCCTGACCTAATACGTACAAATTTTGAATTATTTGTATTTCAGAGATTGAGCACCTCTCTTCAAATTTCGTGCAGTATTGTTCGAATTTTTGTTCTAGTATATCCAGGGAGGCCATCTCATGTACTTCACTAGTCCTTGTCCAAGGGGGTAGATTTAGAATCATCTTTAAGATCTTACTTTGAATGCGCTGAAGCCTAAGTTTGTGTGTTCGTGCACAGCCCCGCCAAACAGGGACTGCGTATTCAATTGCGGGGTAGATGATTTGTTTATAAACAACCATCTGATTCTTCAGGCACAGTTTAGATGTTCTACAAATCAGCGGATACAGAGACCTAATGAGTATGCTGAATTTTTGAACGATTTTGTCAACATGTGACCTGAATATCAGATGTCTGTCAAAGGTGAGTCCTAGATAGATAACTTCGTCGGACCATTGGATGACCTCATCACCGAATCGTATTCGGCATTCGTCTGATGGAACAAGTTTTGGAGATCTTGAATGTGGAAACAAGATGACCTGAGTGTTTGCTGCATTGATCACAATTTTCCAGCTTGTAAAATATTCAGTTAGTGCGTCCAGACCTGTCTGTAGTTTATTCTTCAGAGCATTAATGACACGACCTTTGTAAAGAATGGCAGTATCATCAGCAAACTGTGACAGAACACCACCACCCGGAAGAGGTGGGATGTCTGATGTAAAAATGTTGTATAGAATGGGACCTAGGATACTTCCTTGGGGTACACCAGCAGGAATAGTAAATCTTTCTGAAAGTGCATTATTCAGAGAAACCTGGAAAGCTCTATCTGCAAGATAATTTTTGATAATTTCAATAAGATACATGGGAAAATTATACCGATGCAGTTTAAACACCAGGCCATCGTGCCACACATTATCGAATGCCTTTTCAATATCCAATATTGCCATGGCAGTCGTTTTGGACACTGATTTGTTTTGCTGGATGACGTTGTTAACCCTTGTGAGTTGGTGGATGGTGGATCTTCGTTTTCGGAACCCAAACTGTTCTTCCAGAAATATATCCTGTTCATCTGCGAAAGCAAGAATTCGCCTTTGTATTGACTTTTCAAACAGCTTGGATAGGGCAGAGAGTAAGCTGATGGGCCGATAGCTCTTGGAAAGGGAAGGATCTTTCCCCGGTTTCAAAACTGAGATAACTTTAGCTAACTTCAACTTTGAAGGGAAGTAACCAGGCTCCCAGCACCTGTTAAAAATTTTAGCTAAGAAGACAAAGGAGCGAATACTCAAATGTTTCAGCTCAATGTTGAATGTGTTGTCGAAACCGGGGGCCTTCATATTTTTGGATTTTTTCACAATAGCCATCAGCTCATTCGCAGTGACTCTACTTTCCTCAGGAACTAAGCTGTCTGATTGGTCAACCTCAGCTACTCTATCTGCAGCAGCTCTTTCATGTGGACTAACAATGTTGAGTCCTAAATTGTGAAAACACACAAACTGCTGGCCTAGCGCATTTGCCTTCTCTACTGATGTGATTAAAGGTATTCCTTCAGCTGCGTCCTGGGGTGGCAGCAGAGGAGGAATAGGTTTAGGTTTTTTCTTAAGCACCTTCGTTAAGGACCAGAAGGGCTTTGAATGTGGGAGAATTTCTTGAAGCTTTTGCTGGAAGTTCCTGTTGCGAAGCTCAGATATCCTTTCCTGGATTATCCTAGTTAAGTTGTTATAAGAAGTCTTCCTATCTAGGATGCCAGTTCGTTGATACTGCCTCCGGTAGATATTTCGAAGTCGGATGAGTTTCTTGGTGACACTGTCAATTTGAAGAAGGGAACTCGGCATATGTTGTACTGGAACCGTCCTATCACGAGCAACTGTGATTGAATGCTGGAAGGAAGATTGGGCTGCATCGATTTCCATCGGGGAATCAAGTGGCAAATCGATATTAATAAGTTGGTCGGCGATTTGTTGAAATTGGACCCAGTCGGTGCGATAATAGTTCCTCCGAGGTCGAATAGGCACTGTTTCTGGTGAAGATCCCAACGTCAATATTACTGAAAAGTGGTCAGAAGAGAGCTCGCTGAAGACAACCGGAGAGCTGTCTATGGCGATGTTGCTGATGAATATATCCAAAATGGAATGAACTCCCGATCTGGAAAGTCGCGTTAGTTGATCCGGAGCGAGGATGTTGTACTGTCCAGCTTCGTTATCTTCGGCAAGTACGAATCCGTTTCGATTCTGTCTTTTGTTTCCCCACAGCTCATGACGTGCGTTCAGGTCCCCAGCAATGATGAATTTGTTTCTGTCGTCGAGTGAGCATAGCCAGATATCGCTTCAATGATGCACTCGGAGATTTGTTTGTTTGGGGCAGTACGCTGCGATGATGATGATGGGTCCCATCGTCGTTGTAATCTCCTCCGATGGCTTCTATAAGTTGCAATTTAAAGGCTGACAGAAGCCTGTGCTGAATGGATCGTTTAACGGCAATGGCAACTCCCCCCCTCTGGTAGTTGTCCTGTCTAGCCTGTGAATCCTGTAAATGGAAATAAAAATGGAAATTTCAGGTTTAAGATGAGTTTCAGTTAAAATA